>NW_009197052.1:44363-60290 GCF_000690835.1 Fulmarus glacialis
AAAAAAAAAAAAAAGGAGAAAGATTTAAGGCATGCTTTTCACAAGGTGAATGGTTGTTTCTGGGTTTCTTCTTCTTTGGCTTTCTTAGCAAGCCCTTAGCTTTTCTCTGAAAATCAGACCACTCGTCATGAATTTTGGGAATTGAAACAAATCTGGAGACCTTTGCCCACTGCGCAGCAGTCGCCGTTATGGGATAAGCATTTGCAAATGGCGGCTATTCCGTTGCGATAGGTGTGGTGGGGAACACAGGGGAGGAGAAGCCACCTCTGCCACTCGCCAGCACTCACAGGGAAGTGATGCTTGCTAGACAGACTGGTTTGTGAAAGAAATGTAAAACAACAACAACACTTCCCCCCCCCCCCAAAAAAAAAGAAATTTAAAAAATAAAAAGTTATCTAGAAAAATAAAAAGTCATCTGAAAGCCAAGAAAAGCCATCTAATACGCGCTCGCTGTTGGCCTTGCCTTGCAAGCTCATATATTGTCTTTGCTATAACCATGAAAACAAAATCCTTCAGCTCAAGTTTTGAGCTCACTGCTGGACAGTGTCTGTGAGAGAAACCATTTCCATTTCTGGGCCCGGAGAGTTAAAATGAGAGAAATAACTTCTTTGCTTATGGCTAACTTGTCAGAGGAGACGCAGATCTTGGCCATCACCCTTCCACCCCCATCCAAACTTCCTCAACGTTTGGAGCAGACAGATTTGAGCTTTTCTGTCATACGTGGCTCCAGATGCAAAGCTTTGTTCCAGCTGCTCTGAGAGGCTTTTTGGATCTCCCGCTTGGCTGGGGACCATCTCCAACAGGAACTTTGGGAGCAGAGCCTGGACTTGTACCTTCTGTTTAGAAAAAAACAAACAAAACACCCCAGGGCAGAGTGTGTGCAGTCAAGGTGCTCCTCTCCCCTATAGCCCTCTTCTGTGCTGACTTCCAGCCTAGTGGGAGATGCTTCTTCCCCTCATCTTCTTGCACAACGTCAGCTACAGTCAAGCCCTCATTTTCTTTCATTTTGTATTTTTTTTTTCCTCCAATTATTTGATAATTTATCTTCTTTTTCCTTGTGACGTGCTTTTTGCCTCATCCTTACTATTTCTGCCATTTTTCAGAGCCGCTAAAGGAGCTAACCTGCGGTGAGTCCCTGCCATGCTGGTATGGATGTGGCCATAAATCCTGAGATTCAGAAGGAGCTCATCCAGCGACAGCCACGCACTCATGGGTCTGCTCGATGCAAACAATTTGTGATGTATCGCTAGGTTGGGCTGCCAAGATGCAGGTTAGGGGCAGATGAATCGGAAATTGCTGCAGAAAGACAAGGATGTGCTCCTTAGCCACCTCCGTCCTCCACTTTGGGTCTCTACAGCACAAAGCAGGAAAAGGAGGGAGATAGATTCAGTTGCTGGCAGTTCACTTACTGAAACGCTGGAGGGGCTGTGGCAAAGCCCGTCCCCGGTTTCTGGGGGTCTCTGTGCTCAGGGGGGAGGCAGGCGGGCACGAGCGGTACTGATCGGGGCTGCGCTGCCCGTGGAGCTGCACAGCCGCCCTACTCCCATGTGCACCCAGGGCTGCGTCTCCTCTGCCCTTGGTGGGAAGTTGGTGCCAACAACGAGATGCCCTGGGACTCGTTGGCATCCTTAAGCACTATTTTAAGAGGGGCTCAGACTTCGGTCCCAGTGCGCTGCCAACAAAGTTGACTTTTTCCAAGTTTTCCACCTCTTGGGGAGAGTTCTCCCCAGGGTAAGGACTGTCCCCGAAGGTTGGAGCGGCTGCTCCTTGGCCACCTTTCCATGGGGCATGCACTGGAGCATCCCTTGGGGCCAAGGAGGTGCAAACCTGCCTGTCCCTGCCGGGTGGCTGCAAAAGTTACGGTAGAAGGAAGGGGAAATGGAGAGACAAACCGACCGGTGCCACGGCCGCCGCAGCCTCCCTGCTTTAGGAAGTAAGCTGAAGGCAAGTTCCCTCTTCGTCCCCTAAACTTGCATTTTGTACTAGCTTAGTGCCTGGTACCTGATGCTGTGAATCTGGAGAGAAAAACCTGCCGTGGGATGCTACTTTAGGTTGTGCAACGAAGCATGTGACTAGCTTCCAATTAATGAGATGATCTCTTTTGGGCTGAGATCACCCGTATTTTGTTCTCTGTGTGGATTGCCCTGCTCTGTGACTGCCTTGCTGCAGATGGCAGCTACTCGTAACCTCTTCCTCCCAGCGCCCTCCAGCAGTTTAACCAGTGCTCTCCAGCAGCAGGTATGGTAATTCCCAGGGTAAGCATGTCACTGATCGGAAAAGACGCCAGCTGCCGTGGGAGCCTCCTTTCCTGTGAGCGTGGTCCAGGGCAGCTCATGGCCCCGGGGGCTTCTCCTTCCCCCACCCATCCATTGCTCTCCCGCTGCTTGCCGTGGCTCTCCTGAGCTGCTGGGGAGCGGGGACTGTCACCGTCCCTGGCTGGGAGAATGCTGTGCCCGGCTGGGGCTGGAGGGCAGCTGCCTGATGGAGGTAGGACATCTCCAAAAAGGTGCCTGCTAGCTGGCCCCCGCTTTGCTCTCCCTCGGTTCCTCTGCTTTTCTTACTGCCTCTTCTTGTTCCCTACAAAATCATGCGTGATTTGTTCCTCCAGGTGCAGCTCCTGGCTGCAGCCCCTTCTTCATGCTCACCTTCAGAAAGCCTTTATTTCATACCACAAAGTGGGTGCTGCAGCCGGTGTGGCCCCGTGTCCCTGGTGCCCAGTTTGCTGTACCCCGGCTATGCGTATTCTTTGGTAATTGCGAAGCCAGGGAATCTTGTAAGGGGTCTAGAAAAAAAACCAGCTACAAGTTAGTGTGCTTGGTGGTGTGACAGTGGGCAGTATCTTACCCCACCTTTCCCAGGTTGGAAAAGGTCCCTAGGGAATAAATCTGGGTTGCTGGTAGCTTCTGGTGGGCTGTGATATGGCCTGAAATGTTCCTGTGAGGAAGAAGCAGTTTAAAGAGTGATTTAAGGGCTTTAAGGTGTCGGGGGGAGGCTGGGCACAGGCAGGACCCACGGCCATCTGCACAAGAGAGTGCCCGTCTGTGTGGAGGCTACAGGGAAGTGATGCATCGTAGGGGACCAGTTCCCGTCTGGTGGGACTGCTGGTGAGCTGGTCACCTGTGGGCGGGGGGACGACACGACACGGGGGGGATGCAGGACCTGGGCACAGCGCAGTCAGCAGGGTGCGGGGGATAACAGCCACTGCGGTGTTTCGAAGCCGGCTCCAGGGCTACCGCTCCTCAAACAGAGCTCGTGAGCACGTTTCTAAGGCTAGGCTGCTGCGTCAGTGGCTCTGGGATCAAATAGGGGCATGTTGTGTATTTGAGTATTTTGCAAACAATTAAACTGCAATTTGTGCCAGCATGACTGCTCTTACTCACAACGTGATGACAATTAAATGAAGTGCAATGTTTAATGACCAGTATCTCATTTTCTAGAGGGCGATTGAGATTTCTTTTTCACACTCTGATGCAAATTTCTTTAAACTTAAGATCTACTAAGAGGAAAAGGGAACGATTCATCTAAGACGAATCACAAAAACTTGCTAATTCTTTTAGGTGTGTGCTCTGCGTTGCTGCTGGTTTGCTGCTACAGGCTTTACTATAGGTCTGAAAAAACTTCCACCGTGCAAAGAAGTGTTTTTTTCTGGACACCGAAGCCATGACCCTCACTAGAAACTATGCAAACACAAAGGGACAGCCTGACCGTGCAAGGTGGTGCTTTCACTAGCAGCTGCTGGTCGGGGTCAGGCACATCAGAGGGGAGGATCACAGCAGCTCCCTGCTCTCCCTCTCTCCTCCCCAGATTCCCTAGCTGCGGTGGGTGGTTTAAGGTTAACGTTCCTTCTTTTGTTAATTTAGCTGTAGCCTTAAAAAATAGACATCTTAGAGCGAATGGTAAGAGGATGTGCAAATTCAGCAACAAGAGATCGAGAGCATTATATTCCTGTTGGTGGTTGTGTCTTTACATATTATAACAGACTTAAGGACGGACAGACACCTCTTTCTTTTGACGGCTGTGTCCCACACAAGCAGGTCTTCAGTTCCAGCAGGACCTCTTAGGTGGTACCACAATACCAATTAGTTAGGAATGATTTGATGTATTAAAAGATTTGGGAAGTTGAGACTATTAACGATTTCCAATAGTAAACAGCATCCGTGGTCTTTTTGCTCTGTGTTGTTTTAAAGGGCTGTCCCACCCTGAAATTTGGACTGATGTCACCGTGAGCGGATGGTGTTTGTCATTGGCTTCAGGACACTGCTCCTGCAAGGTGAAGTGAAGTTATTGTAGCTTTGCCTTTGTCTATTTTAGCGTCAAAGGACATGTTCCTATAGCTCCAAATTGTTATGAAAATCATCTTTCACTAGACTAAACTTTGAAGCTGCAATATTAACCATTTTACATGCCTATGATCATGTCACCGTGAGCGGATGGTGTTTGTCATTGGCTTCAGGACACTGCTCCTGCAAGGTGAAGTGAAGTTATTGTAGCTTTGCCTTTGTCTATTTTAGCGTCAAAGGACATGTTCCTATAGCTCCAAATTGTTATGAAAATCATCTTTCACTAGACTAAACTTTGAAGCTGCAATATTAACCATTTTACATGCCTATGATCGGCGTTTCTGTGGTGAAGACACAGCGACGTTCTCTTTCTGTTTTGACCCAGCCCGTTTGCTATTTTTGCATTTAATATTTTAATGCTGTCTCAGCCTATGCTACACCCTACTCTTCTAGTTCTATTTGTGATTCAGATAACTTTTGTTTTACCAACATAACTTACTTTGATAACCCGTTCTTTTTAAGAGAAAAATGATGTTTTGAACTAGCTCTGTGGTTTTTTTTCACCATCTCCCCCAAATGATTTTATTTCTCTACTTTGGCACTAAACAAGACCTGGTTTTCTTCCTTTTTAAGGACATTGACTTACAGATTTCTACATGAAAAATTCACCAGCATTAAGACTACTCATTAGTATGCACAGCTATAGCACAGGATGTTTTATTTTTTTGACAGCTCCAGCTTTGTTAACTTCTCTGTAAACTGTGGGGAAAAAGCAGCCATTTTAGTACATAAGTGGGCTGTACTACAAACAGACACATTTCCCAAGCAGGAACCGATCTGCAAAATATTGCCAATTTGCATGCAATTAGGAATGAGATTGATTATCATATCTTTAATTAAATATGCTAAGTGAGTTGATCAAAAATGGCCAAGCTGACAAAATGAAAGTATCCTTGATCTACATCTAAATATACATTTTTCAAAGGAAGTCATAGCTTTTTATCATGCCTTCATATTCCAATAGCTGGCATTGATTTCAGCCTGTCAGCTTGCATCTACTGGTGTTGATAAGGAGTCTTTGATAATATGTTGATTTTCTTTAATAAAGCTATTTTTTCCCCTGGAGATGTATGGATTTTGGGTCACCTTGTTGGGTTTGCCCTTTTGTATTCAATGAGTGACCCAGAATCTCCTACCCCTATTTATTTATTTATTTTTGCCATTTTGGCAAGGTTATCGGTTAGATATTTTATCAGGGTCTATTTCCTCCGTGCCTCTGGCTTCTGAAAATTAAGAATTAACTTTGTCTGGCAGCTAGGACCAACCGCACAACCACCAGCAGCTCTGCAACACTTGTCAGCCCACTGGAGGGGCTGCGGGAAAGGGAAGCTCCCTCTTGTCTTGGGACGACACTTTTCCCCACAGCTTTGACCCAGAAAAAAAATCCAGTGCGTTACCTCGCAGTCTACTGTCACCATTTTTCCTCTGCAGTTATGTGCTTTCATCCCCTCACTAGCTCCTTTTCCACCTGCCCTTTGAAGCACTGATGGGATATTTTCTTCTACCATTTACTGCAGCTCCTCTCAGGCTGGGCAAGAGTCTCTCCTTCCACCCAGTGACTGGTTTTTCTTCATCTGCTTGTCTGGTTTGGTGTGCACGCATCCAGCCAGCAAACAAGGGCAGTTTACTTTACAAAGAAACATGGGTTTATTTATTACAAGCCATTTTATATCATTTATTTGACTTTTAAATTATCCTCAGCGTTGAACTCTCATCTGCTTTGCAGATGGAAAGCAGCACTTACCAAACAGCCTTTATTGTCTGGGATATCCCCAGCCCACAGTCAAACCACTCTGATGTTCTTCTGACCACTTTCATTTTACGTTGTCCCTAAGGCTCAGCCAAGCTCCCCGGATTTCCCAAGCAGGTGGTAATTGCTATTCTGGAGGCTTTCTGAGCTGGCATTATATGGGCCAGCCTCCTGACCGACCTCCCAGGCTTTCTGAATCTGCCTGGGCACAAAACGTGAGGGTGTGCTGTCCTTCTTCAGGGTCTCACCTGCAGGACGCAGTTGGTCCTCCTTATTCCTTGCAAAGCGTTCTAGAGGCTTATGTCGGTGTGAAAGGGACTTCACAAATGCTATGCCACGTGTGATGCTCTAGAGCCTGTAAGCTCTAGCGGACCAGGAGAAATGGTACTCTTCCATCAAGCTAGTTGGAAGTCGTGTACAATTTGAAAGCCGCATCTGTGCTGTTAGCGGAAAATATTCTGGAGTTGCTACATCACTAGCTCTAATGTTAAAAAACAGCTGCTGCCGCTAATGAGGTCGTCTATGGAGAGACCATATCATGTGCAGCATCCCTTCCTTACCAGAGTGGACCCATGGAGAGAAGCTGAGGAGGGACCTCTCCGCTCGTATAAAATACTGTGATGTATCAGCATTACAAAGGTCACATTTTTCTTAATGCCCACACGCAGCACCACATTCCTTCCCAGAAATTGGTCTCTTGATGTTTGTTTTGTGTTTTAAACAAATTTCTGGCAAAATTTCTGGTATGTCTCTGAGATGTGTCCTTAAACTGATCCCCCTTCAAGTTCAGTTCTTCATAGGCACTAGCTGAAATGTAGAAATAATTGCAAATTTAATGGTTGGAGTTATTCAGTAATGAATAGGTTTGTTAAATTAACTTTGGGTAAGACTTTGCAATGAAGACCTTTGCCCTTCCGTTTATAGGTACTGTGAATGCTGTCATCCAGGTTGGAGATCCTTTGTCACTGTTTGTTCGTTATTGGATAAACTAGACACACAGAAACAGCTAGATACACCTCCTTGATACACACGCTCAGTTTTCTTAGGATGGTAACAAGGCCACGATTTTACAAAGTCTGTTCAAGTTACTGCTTTGGGGCAAAGCAGTGTTTTTGGCTCAGGACACATTATATATCTAAGACAGAAAGCGCTTGGATCAGACCTGTCCTCTGTTCTTTCAGCGATGCGCAAGTACAACCAGCCAGTCCCTAGCCTACTGGGATGAAAAGTATCCTCTTAAAAACAAGCAGTCCTCCTTTTTGGCCCCTTTGCTGTCTTTTAAAAGAGCAATATCTGAAACTTCGGCTTTTTGGCTGCTTTCCCCCGTTGCATGCCTGTTCTGCCACTGGGAGCAGCTAGCTGGGTTTGCAGTGTGACGTCCCTGTGGGCTAGGAGGCTGCCGGCCGGGATGGCTTTGGTGGCTCTTGCCGCAGTCCTCGCGCTGGCAGGAGCACCGCAGCTGGTGGCAGAAGGCCGCGCATCCTTCCTTCAGTCACTCATGTTGTTTTGCTAAGGAACAGCTCTAGAGGGATGGAGCGCAGCCGTAAAGGGCCAGGGGACAGCAGAGTGCGGTGCAAAGGGCTGATGGCAGGCAAGCTGAAGCAGACTGTTTTTCATAGACTTTAAGGTGTCTTATGTACTTATGTTGGTAAAAAATTTTCTTTCTGATCTATTTGTTTTTAGCATCAATGCTTTGGATGTACCATAGCAGAGAAGTTCCCCATTTTAGTCTCTTGTTGTACAATTCCTTTGGTGGTGTTTTTTTTAGGTTTTTTTTTTTTTTTTAGTTTTAAATATCTCACCTTTTGTTTGGTAGTGGAAAGAAGGTCACTTTATTCTACGCTATGAGAAAAGAAGTTCCTGATCAGTCTGTACCAGACATTACTTCATGTACTTTTATTCTGTCTCCCTTGTTTTTCTCTGAAGATAATAATCCAAATCTTTTCAATCTTTCATGAATTGCCATGCCCTTGATCCTACTTGTTGCTCTTCTTTGAATGCTCTGAAGTTCCCGGTCTCTTTGAGATGGCTGGAGATGGCTGGACCACAGCAGACTGCTTGAGGTTGTACCACAGATCTGTGTCAAGATATTCTATCTTTTTATTGTTCTTCATGCTATTTTATCTGCTTGCTTATTTATCTGCACACTGAAAGGATGGAGTTATTGAGCTTTCTGTTGCACAACAGCAAACAAGGCTGGGTGGCACCTGGGGGCAAAGGCAATGATCTAGGTTCCTTCCTAAAGCATTCCTTGTGTATTTGTCCAATCTGTTCCTAAGGACCTCTGGTGACTCCACAGCCCTATAGGCCATCCCAGTGTTTCGTGACCTTTGCTATTAGAAAGACAGAAAAATATCTAACCTAAAACTTTCTTGCTACAATTTACATCTTATATACCTCCCGCGGGCAGGGAAAACTGCTTTTTCCACTTGTCTGTGCAATGGCCTCTTACATATTTGAAGACTCTCATCATGTTTCCCCTTTAGCATTCTCCTTGGGAACAAGTGCAGTTCACTTAGGCCTTTTTGGTCATGTTTTCTAGATCTCTTATAATTCTTACTGTCCTTTCTGACTGGGCCATGTCTTTCCTGAGCTTTGTGCCCCAAATCAGACATACTTCTAGCTGAAAACTTAACAACGTTATGTAGACTGAATGGAAATGATTCCTCTGCATCTTACAAGGTATAAGCCAGTTCATACATAACAGCATGATGTGCACATCAGTTCATGTCCGGCTTGTGAACAACCGAACTGCCCTACTAAACCATCTTCTGAAATACTGCTGTCCTGTAGCTCAGCCGTAGATTCAGTGCAGGTCCTTTCCTCTGTCCTTACTGAGCTGAGCTCCATCTTCTCCAGCTTACTCCTAGACTATCAAGAGGAGGCTGAAACTGGATCGCAGCCATTCTTGCAGCCATCTCCAGCTTGGTGCAATCTGAAAATTTAGCAGTCTTCATCCTCCAGCTGAAGCACTGAATAGTCTGGTACAAGTCCTGAGCAATTCCATTCAATGCATCCTTATACTTTGAAAGAAAATCAGTCATAACTACTTTCAAGAAAGGTTTACTCATTAGCTTTGCATTGGCCTTAGAGAAATTTCAGCTAGTCCACTTCTTATATTATGAGAAAGGCACGTGAGAAAATTACTTATCAACAGCTTTACCATCTTGCCTTTCCCCGCCAAGAAGAACCCCCCACCTGTAGCTGTACTTAGCCATTTTTCATTTGCAAGGTACGTTAGCAGTTTGTCTTTTCTCTTAAATGCATAACTTTATGCAGATACAATGAACTTCCTTGGCCATTACGTTGTCCATTCGTCTAGCTTTTTTGAAGGTCTCTGAAGTTTCCTTTAGTCTGCTCCAGGGCCTGGTTAACTTAATAAATTCATACCTATGTTTTCTATTTATATTCATCATATCCCAGTTTAGCATTCATCTTTTCCCAATCTGTACTATAACAAAAAACATGAAATGTATTTAGGATGGAAGGCTGAGGCCTTGGCTGTTAACCTGATGCCCTGATGAAAAGTGACCACCTAACCCTTCTCTCTGCTTTCTGTCTCCTGGACAAATTCCGACATCATAAACTGTCAAATATATTTCGGAAGACAAAGTAATTATGTTTTTCCTTATTTCTTACCTTACCAATACAATCAATAATCCTAAGAGATTAGTGAGATCTGATTTTCATTTACAAAACCTTACTTGCCATAACATGATCTTCCAAATGTTTTGAAAGACCATTTTGATGGATTTGCAGGTAAAGATGTGTGGCTGCACAGTTTTGCTGGCAGCCCAGCTATTTCAGCTTCCAACAGTCACGGATACCCTCTATGTGATTTGGAAAATGGCTAATAGCCTGTCTTGTTCCAACATTTCCTTATTATTCTGATGCATTTTTTGAGAGTACTACCAGAGGAGACCAGTAAAGGGAGGGCAACTCTATGATGTTTTTGATTATGAGACTGCAAAACCCTAGACCCCCTCCTTTTTTTTGCTGTGTCAAGCAATTAACTTACAGAGTTCCAACTCCAACCTTTTAAGGCTTTTTTACTTCTTCAAGAATCTCTCCCCGTTTGGTCTTCAAGGTCCATTTGTACCCTTCGCATTTTCCCCTTCTTCACTGCCAACTGAAATTCAAGATTTTCCTTTTTACTGGCTTTCATAGATTAAGATTTCCATACTCTGTTGACTTTCCTATTGGCTCAAATAATGTACGGAAAGTTCCCATTTAACATAATGGCTTGATCCTTGTCACCCTGGGAATGTACATCCTCTTGGGCTTCATTGGTTTTAGCAGTATCCATGTCATCTACAAGAGGCTGCTTTTTTTTTTTTTTTTAAGTTTTCCTGTTTTAACTTTGAACTTTTGGTTAATAAATATCAATCTGCCATCATTATCGCTGCCTCACAGTTTGGTATCCTACCTGCTCTTCAAATCTTTTGAGTCCCGCTTTTAATCAGGTAAATGTTAGATTTGTGAAGAGGTGTGAATCTGAATTTAAAATACAATAGTTACTTTAGACAAACTCTCAGTGCGTATTAGGTGGTGTGATGCAGCCTACAGCACTTTAATGTAAACTAAGAGTATTGACACAAAGTAGATATGAAGTAGCTGGTTACTCTGAGTAACCTCCCCATACGAACAAGCCTTCAGCTAATGGTTCAGCTAATGCTATCTTTCAAATTAGATCCACTGTAATACTTCAAACTAAAGAAGTCAGCTGCAGTGGGACACTTGGGAAAGATTAAGATGAATTAAGTAAAGGTGTGACATTGAATTGCATTAGTTAAAGCCCACCAAATCCCTGTGTGGATGCTCTCTCTTTTACAGATAAAATATCCTTAGTTTCCTTTACATTTAATTCTGAAAGGCTTAATTCTAAAATGTTCACGCTGGGGTTTAAGGCCCTCTTACTTTCCCATCTTCAGTTAATTCAACTTAAATGTCTTAGGTAGATAGCCAATCTAAGTTAAGAGTGGATGGTTTTCTGCTCTGCTTGTAACTTGTGTTTTAAGGCAGAGAAATTGGTTCTCTGAATCCTGCCTCATTGTGTCATTTGACAATTTATGTTAGGCACAGTACTACATTATCATCATTTTTGTTGCTTTTTCTGCCTATTAGGCATCTCAGCATGGGACATTAAACATCCTCTTTTCTTTTAATCTGGAGATTTATAATGCTAATTTTACAGGAAAGCCTTGTGGGACCAAGTCAAACATACTACAGATATCTGAATGTCTGAATGTCTACACAAAACCATCCTGAGTGACGCTGACTTGCTATCTTTCTTTTTTCCAGACAGGTATATCTCTCATCAAAGCATTACTTTCCATTTTCTCCAGGATTTTTGCGATGTCTTCAGCTCAAGTTTTAAAGCACTTCAAGCTGCTGTGTTATTGTAAAATAAATGAATGAGTCAAGTCAGGCATGTTTGTGGCATTAGAAACTAATCTAATATGAAGACTTCTTCAGGGCTCAGGTGGAAGTGGAATAGTGTTCTCCTCTCAATAGATTTGGGAACAGAAAAGATTTCGGGAATAAGGAAAAGAGCCAGTGACTTGCATGCACTTTCTCCTGACCAATATTTTCCATAATTAATTATTTTTGTTTACAAGCATCAGATGCACAGGTATTTTGAGACATACCACGTCATCACATCTCTCTGCATTAGTTAATGTCAGGACAAGCATACCATACAACTCTGTGACTGACAGCATTATGATTGATTCCTGATCTGCTAGCAGCACAGGGCAATGCAGACTCAATTGAGTCAGGCTTACATGGGATCATGAATTGAAAGCCTGCTATAAAAAAAAAAAAAAATTAAAACACAAATTCAGTCAGGGATGCTGAAATGAAGAGGAGTAATTTACAGACAATATCAGTGGATGCTCAGACAATGGACTCATTTAATTTTCTGCACTGAATATTTGTGTTAGTTCAAGCTGTGGTGAAATATCTGAATTGAAAAAATGAAGGAGATTTTCTAGCTTTCAATAGCAAGCGTTCCCTGATTATAACCACTGTTGAAATGTCAGGCATTCATCTAGGCATTTCTGAAGCATCATTCATTGTACTACCGGCACAAACTAGTATTAACCAGGTCTACAGCAGCCTTACTGGTCCAAGGAAGGAGGGGAGGAGAGAAACTGAAGGCATTTAGTTTTCTTTCTGATTCAGTATCCGACAGCTCCATTTAATTCAATGGGATATTTGCATTTTTGAAGCTACACATGTGCTTGGCTCTGTTGCTGAACAGGGAATGAGACATAAATCTGCGATGAGGACTAACCAGTGTTTATCTCCACTTCTGTGGCAATAAGCCATTTACAGTAAGCCAGTTTATATTTACTTCTTTCTCTTTATCCTGGGTTTAGTCCCAATGATGATTTCCATTTAATTCAATGGGATATTTGCATTTTTGAAGCTACACATGTGCTTGGCTCTGTTGCTGAACAGGGAATGAGACATAAATCTGCGATGAGGACTAACCAGTGTTTATCTCCACTTCTGTGGCAATAAGCCATTTACAGTAAGCCAGTTTATATTTACTTCTTTCTCTTTATCCTGGGTTTAGTCCCAATGATGATTACTGTTCCTTAAACAGTGTTTATCTCCACTTCTGTGGTGACAAGCCATTTACAGTAAACCAGTTTATATTTACTTCTTTCTCCTTATCCTGGGTTTAGTCCCAATGATGATTACTGTTCCTTTATGCAGTCATGATTTGGTACTCATTTTTGTCAAAGGGGTTTCCAGGCAAAATTGCAGGTGATGCCCAGCATGTAGACAGCAGCCACTAAAGCTTAAACTAACTTTCACGTTAAAAGAGTAACTCAAGTGGGTGGGGGAGAACACACCTGTTGTCTCTGAAAGTCAAGTTAATCTCATTCTGCACCAAAGTTATTAACTTCAATTGTTTGATGATTGCACAAGCACAGAAAAGGCTGGTTTAGCATTGTTTGGGAAGATGAATTATGTATTTCCACACCTTAACACCCCATGCTTTCTCTTGGATTTACCTTTCTTTTGAACTTTCTGTTTGCAAATACCTTCTTTTGGAGAAGATAAAGATTTTTCAGGCAGCGTTCCCTATCTATGAATTACTGACATAAACTCTTCACTGATTAAAGTCTTTGAGATTTAGCATAGTTATAAAATACTCAGTAAAAATATTGATACTTGACATGCAGATTGCTTTTCACACTTCCTTTGGCCTGATCCTGTAACAACATACAGACATGAATAGTTCAACAGATTTAACTCTAAAAAAGCCAACTGTGTGTGTTTGAAGGAATAAGACTATTAAGCTCAGGCTAGATGAATTCAGACAAATACGAAAGCATAACTTTAAGAGTTAGGCTAAGTGGCCATCTTGAAAACCCACCTAACCGGTGGACTTCTCTCTCAAATTCCCAGACTGGATCCTTCCAGATCAGCTGCTGCTTCACTAGGAGTTACTGGCTTGATGCAGAAATTCCTGAATGAAATCTTTCAATTTGTCATGCAGGAGTTCAAAAGAAACGGTTCGGCGTGTTCTACACAGTTACTTCTGAAGCCACTTCCTGTTTAAGACCTTTCAAAACACACATATATTGTCCAATGATTCCCAAAAGCCACTCTTTTTAATATATAGCCTACTTGTGCTTCCTATTTTTCTTGGTTTCTAGATTTATACAGAAAAGGGAAGAAAATAAGAAGGGCCTTTTACTTTCCATTATTTAGCCCTCCTAAAAAAAGGAAATTGAAACGTACTTTGCTCCACGCTGTGCACACATTGCCTTTTAGAGGGTTTCTCATGGGTGGGCGACTTCTGGAATTCAGAAGGGAGAGGGAAGACTATATTAAAGACTATTAAATATTTCCCCAGGGAAAAGCAGAGTTTGTCTGCTATTTACAGAGACGCATAAGGAAAAAAAAATAGGTCAAAATGCAAGTGCTCCTTTAAGCTTCTCAAGCTACTGACTTTATAGATTCTTTTTCTGTTTTCTTATGTCAAAACACTAATATTAATAAATAAACACTGCAGTATTACATGTGTGTCAAAACACTAATACAAACAACGTCAGTGCCGTAGCTGTGTGACTTTGTGAGGAACTACCATCATTTGAAAATACGGGTGGCAAAGAGGCAAAGGTCCGAGGTCTGATGTGTCCCTTTACTAACCCTGCCTCGGTGGGGAGGACTTCCAGATGAACAAAACACTGTAAGATTCTCACTGAACTTGACAATTTGTAGGTGCTTAGTTCTCTTAAAACAACAACAGAAAACTCCACCCTAACCCAAACTGACATTTGAAAACTGGAGCATGTCTTGATTAAGGTCATAGAAGACCGGTAGGAGAGTAATGAACAGCACCCAAATATGCTGACTCTTACTTCTTTGCATTAACTACAAGACAGTCTTTCTTCTTCATATTACACTGTTAATTGCCAAACAGATTTTTTTTAAAAGCAGGTTCCAATTGATGTGTCCTTGGAGAAAGACTTGTGCTCACCCTGCAGAAAGCTTTAATTCCTCAGTGTATTTTAAAATAAGGTTTTAGTGCTGAGCTTCCTGACTCAGACTTAATGAAATTCAAAAGATTTTTTTTGACAGGTAAAAATGAATAGAGTCACCAAATTAATTGTCTTTGAAGGAAAAAAAAAAATAATCAAAGCTGCATAAATGTACCTCTTCCCTCACTTTCCAAAACTCTATTTTTGGAAAAAAAAGTTTCCCATTTTATTCAGCAAGCAGGTTAATGACACTCCTTGTATTTCTGTAAAACTGTAGATGGCTGCATGAAATGTAGCCACATTTTATTAACTCCTTCCTCTGTTTGTACAGACTGAGTACTCAGTGCAATTATTTTGAAATATATGCATTGCACAAAGTCAGGGCAGACCTTCAAACTGGGTCTTAACGTCATTAATATTTTCTTCTTAATGTGATTTATTACACTGTAACTGGATGGCACAATCTATGACCTGCATAAGGATGCAGAACCTTGTTAATGCATCTCGTTAAAGGAACTAGAAACCCTACATAAAGCTGACTCACCAAGCAGATGCGTCTTACTTCTAACAGGACCTGAACGAAGGGCATAAGCCTTGTCGCAGAGACAGGGTGATCCTGTAGGACAACATGGGAATAACTAAGCTTGTAGCAAAAATCTTTGGGCTGCTGCTGATTGCATGACTCACAAAGCTAAGCCCGGTGAAGCTGGTAAATTTTACCCAATAGAGCTTATGCAGATTTTGGCTTCAATCCAGCAGAGCACTTAAGTAGATGCTTAATTATAAGCAAGTGACATAAAGCAATTTAGTTAAGCACGTGTTTAAGTGCATTGCTGGGCTAAAGACTTTAGAAAAACGTGGAAAAGTTGGTAACCCGTAAAAGAGATGAAGTTGAGAGAAGCAAGAGAGACCAAGACACAGCCAAAGTTGTAAAGGCGCAGGCAGTTTGGGTGGAGAGCCATTCCAAGGAACGTGCGGGCTTTAAGAAGATTTGGCCTCTAGCAATTCTCCACGTTGTTTACTGTGTGGGGTCATGGAGGACATCACGATCATGGAGATTACAGCGCAGAAAACTCGTCTCAAGACTTCCTGATGGATCTCAGGACTTCCTAATTTGGAGGCCCCGGGAGTCCCACAGCCACCACCTCCGTATGCCCACCAGTGGTCTGGGGTCTCGCGCAGCCCACTGCACCGGGCCCGCACCCCTCTGCCCCAGAAGGAACCGGCCTCCCCCGAGAGAAGTGGGGTGCATCGGGAGAGGAGAACCGGGCTCTGTGGGGGGGATCGGGGTTTACTTCAGCCTCCTCCGGGGCACCGACCGCGGCCGTGCCGGCCC
>NW_009197053.1:0-288 GCF_000690835.1 Fulmarus glacialis
GCTGGAACTCAGGAAAAAAAGGAGGGGTTTTGACCTTTGGAAGAATGAGCAGGCAACTCAGGAGGGCTACAAGTCTGTTGTGAGGTTATGCAGGGAGAAAATTAGAAGGGTCAAAGCCCAACTAGAACTTAATCTGGCTACTGCTGTAAAAGTCAATAAAAAATGTTTCTACAAATACATTATCAATAAAAGGAAGGCTAAGGGGAATCTCCATCCTTTATTGGATGCGGGGGGAAACATAGTGACAAAGGATGAGGAAAAGGCTGAGGTACTTAATGCCTTCTTTGC
>NW_009197054.1:0-12647 GCF_000690835.1 Fulmarus glacialis
GCGATCACTTCCCTGGTCCTGCTGGCCACACTGTTTCTTACACAGGCCAGGATGCCATTGGCCTTCTTGGCCACCTGGGCACACTGCCGCCTCACGTTCAGCCAGCTGTCAATCAGCACCCCCAGGTCCTTTTCCTCTGGGCAGCTTTCCAGCCACTCTTCCCCAAGCCTGTAGCGTTGCATGGGGTTGTTGTGACCCAAGTGCAAGACCCAGCACTTGGCCTTATTGAACCTCATACAATTGGCCTCAGCCCATCGATCCAGCCTGTCCAGGTCCCTCTGCAGAGCCTTCCTACCCTCGAGCAGATCAACACTCCCGCTCAAATTTTTTACAATGAGGGTGGTGAAACACTGGCACAGGTTGCCCAGAGAGGTGGTAGATGCCCCATCCCTGGGAACATTCAAGGTCAGGCTGGACGGGGCTCTGAGCAACCTGATCTAGTTGAAGATGTCCCTGCCCATGGCATGGGGGTTGGACTAGATGACCTTTAAAGGTCCCTTCCAACCCAAACTATTCTATGATTCTATTCTATGATTCTAAACCAGCTATCCCTATCATCATTAATAAATCATTACTATTTAACACAGTTTATTCCATGGAAGAATTATTTTCTCTCTGCTGCACATATTCTCACATCTTTCAGCATGTAATATTCAGTCACCTCAGAAGCTGCTACATTTTATTTCCTTCTTTTCTTTTTGCAGGGTGAATACTTCATGCCTGTTGAACAAGTTTGGTAAAAACAACCTGCTTAGTGCAAAGGGTAGGAATCACCAGGAAACCATTCATAAGTATGAGCTTATTAGCAAGAACCTGCACCATGGCATAGAATAAGGATCCTGAACATTTCTAACCTGTGTCTGACAGCAAATACCCAGAAAAGATAGCCAGTCGGAGGTAAGAGGATGACATAGTTCTAAAAATGCCCCAACCTTTTGCCAACCCAAGCTAAAGCACAGTGTGTGAGCATATGGGAGGTATCTAGGGAATAGTCTGCTGGATAGATCTGGTTTCCTGATACCACCTCGGACTATTTCAAACAGGCAAGAACATGAAACAATCTGGCCCATTATACATGCAGTGACTGCATCCACAGTTAAATAACAGAGGGTATAAAAATGTACCTCAGATTTTCTGCCAGCTAATAACTGACATATTATTCCATCTTGGGTTTTCCTGAGGGCGTTGGCACTTCATTTGTCAAAGGCAGCCCCCTTTTATAACCAATATTTTGAATGTCCAAAGTTTTCCACACACATATATTCTAGAAAAGTAAGAAGAGCCTGCCTGTTTTATCTTCCCCTGTAGGTAAACTCTCCTAAATGGATGAACTAAAATTTGAGATAAAGACACAAGACTTTGGACTCTTAGTCAGGTATCAGACCATTTTAGATGTTAAAAGGCTTGGGAAAAGAATAGGTGTGTTCTGTGTTAGATGTGGTAAAAGAAACAGAAAATAATTTCTGGCCTCAAGAAACTCAGTCTCATTGCTTAGCACACAATAAGGGGATGAGACAAATAGAACAGAAGAGAGAATTTAAGACAGTAAGGAAACATTCACGTGAAAAAAATAGGAGAAGGAGGAAAATCACATGTGACCACTTGCAGAAAAGATACCTCCGTATTGTTAAACATAATAATATAAATGATGGTAGTGAGGGGGATTGCATTGTTTTTCCTCAAGGGCAGATTTAAAAATGAGTAAAGCAGTGGCATTTTGAGCAGCGAGATCCTCAGGAGAGAGACCAGAAAGCTGACAGGTCCTTCAGATAAAATAGTTGAAGGATTTTGACTGGTGTCTAATGGCAAAATTCTACCTAACTGCAACAAAATGTTTGGATCCTGAAAAAAAATCATATCGTCAGAGTTGAAAAATAGGAGTGTGATCACATGCATTTTACATGTGTTTAAGAATGAAAATAGCGAAAATATTAAAGCTATAAAGGGGAAAAATGGCAATAGTCACAATCCGAACATTAAGTTGGCAGTACTCAGTACTTCACCAACACTCATCTTAACAGAAACACTCACCAAATGCTGGTTATTCAATTTTGGTTGTAAAAGTAAATATTGGGGTGGGGTATTACCATGGTAGCTAGTCCCAGCTAAGACCTGCTAGAGTAGGTGCTCAGAAATTTGAGATATCCTACCTTTCCAGTGCAAGGATGTCTGTGTTGCAACTCAGAAAAGGGGGAAAGGGAGGAGAAAATGGCAATAAGAAAATAATTTCTCCCATCTTAAAAACAAAGGCAGACCATTTTGGCTTTGTATTCTGAAGGAAGCAAGGCTACATCTCAAATCTTCCTGAGAAGATGGAGAGTTGTTCTTTTCCATCAGCTGAAGGTTCCCCAGTGTATTTCATGGTCAACTATGAAACACAGTCATAGAGAGAAGAGCTCCTCTTTAGTAGGAGAAAGCAACTACGTTAGGGTACAGAGACAAAGGCATGACACAGTAGTAACAACAGTGAACCCAGATATGAAATTTGATCTTGAAGGAGTAAAACAAAGAAGACCAGAAAGGACTAGTGAATCATGCTTGGTTAAATGAATTTGCTTGAAAGTACTTTGTGACAGCAGTGACTTGAAGGCTCACAGCTTTATATGAGACTACAGTATGTGACAGAAGATCTGTGAGGCAAGAACCAGCTGTGTTAAGATTTGTACATTCACATGTATTTGTATGCTGAATAAAAAGACATACATCTTTGCTGTTTGGCTGTTCAGTAACTTCTTACTGCTCCTGAACAATTGTTGCCTCTCCCAGTTGGCCCTGTGTGCATCACAAAGATGTGCAACGCTTTGTTGTTACTTAGGGATTAAAATATGTAAGTTCAGACATGATTCTGCTTCCTCCACAGCTGCAAGTAAGATTTTTCCATTAGCTTTTTTGCTGCATGAGTGATGGTTTTAATGTTCTTACCACACTGTAAACACCCAGCTTACAAAACAGAAAGATGACTAAAATGGTGACACAGCTCTTTGCAATAAGAAGTAAAGAAAGGACTACATCTGGAAGAACATGATGAAAACATTCCTCGTAAGGAACTCTCAAACAAAGAGCATAAAAGTTAACTCAGCCAGGATGAGAGAGATTTTAGCTATCAAGTGTGATTATCTTTTTTTTTTTTTTAAATGCCTTACTTTTAAGGTGATTTTAAAGTGATTTTGTTTATATCTCTTAATATGTGGATCAGTAGTTCATTACTTCCTTTCATGTTTAAAAACATTTATTTTTTAATATTTTAATAAATGCAAGCTTAAAACAAGGTCAAATATTGCCTTCAGACTTGTGTCTTGAAAAACTTAAAAATCTCAGATTTTCAGAAAAAATGGTCCTCATGTAGATTTTAAAAGCCAGTTGGAGGACTAGTTTTCTAGTTTTCTAGTTTTCTTCTTTCTTTAGCACACCAATACCAGCACTTACAAAGAACAATATACATTTTCATTAAGCAGTAACTGCCTTCACACCTGTCTTGCCACAAGTCAGTGTTCCTCCTACACTGACACCTTTGAAACCACGCCATGTCATCTCAGACAAGTATTAGGGCTAACTTTTGCTAGCTTGTGACTTTTGTAAAAGTAGTGGGAATGTTTTGTAGGTCCATACCTGAAGTATGAGACATGGCAGCTTTTCAAGAAATCAGTGGTCAGGGCACAATATTCCTTTTCTGAGCGAAAATCTGAGAAGGGGGAAAAATTGTTGCATATTGGAAAGACTTCAACATTTCTTCAGAAAAGAATCCTCAAATGTTGTTTACAGAAATTGAAGCAATATTTTTGCTTGGCTTTTCAAAACAAACTCAAGATGACGTTCTACAAGTGCTCTAAACCCTGACAGCCCCAGGAGCCAAGCAGCTTAGACTCATCCCATGGCTGGAAATCTGCCTCCAGACAGGCAAACTGGCGGTGAGGTAGGCAAGTTTCCATGGAAACCTGCCTAGTTTCTGTCAAGAGTAACTAAGAAAAACCAACTTGTTCCCACAGAATGTTTTGATGATATTGAATCAGCATTTTTTCAAACAGTTCTATTAATAAACTACCTAGACTTGTATCTGGCGGCTAGTTTTGAAAGACTGATTTAATACAGAGTAACACATTGTGGTCTCCAAGAAAGTGAATGAGTCTGCTACTGACTTTCTTATCAGGAGTTCATCTCCCAAGGCATCATTCTTTCCAGCTGGGCAAAACCCTGACACTCTTTTACATGTACATACAAAATGTATATGCAAGTGTGTATGTATGCACACTTGTGTGAAGTGGCACAAGCCCACAAATCCCACCTTAAAGAATAAACTCTCAGTTCCTTACTTTCAGCATTATGTTTACTCATGTATTACTATTAATTCGGTGACTATAAAGAGGTTTCTGAGCCTAGATGAAATAGACCTTTACAATTCTATTATTAACAAGTTATTTGAAGAGTCTTCTCTTTTTTTCCTGGGAGACCAGTCAAAGATTCTAACACACTGTTCCATGGCAGAGCTTTTAAAGAGCTAAAAAACCAGACACACGGGTGATAAGATAAAAAATCAGACAGAGGTCTCAATGTTTCAGCAAAACATTAGTAAATTCAGGATTATGCATTGTGAAGTAGAGGAGGGTGCACAGAGTGTGATAACAGACTAGTACACTAGCACTTGAAGTTACATGACCTTAGTGACTAGTCTTCGCTGTGATGAAATACAGGGCAGCAACAGATGATAGCCCACATTTATCATTACAAGACACCAGAATGACATTTTGTCTGCAGGCTGTGTTTGTATGCCCTTTAAAAGGAAAGCATGTATTTGGGGAACATGCAATATGCCTTTCATTGTAATAGCTGTAATATTATAGGTTCCTCAATTGCAAGTAATTTATACCCTTGAACATCACAGATGGAGACCTCAGGAAGTACAGTTTCTCTCACAGTCAGGCTTTCCTACATTCATTTGTTTGGTTTGCAGGAGGGATTACAAAATTATTATGTTGACATGATTGACATGGGCAGGAGTGTTGATTTGCTCGAGGGTAGGAAGGCTCTGCAGAGGGACCTGGACAGGCTGGATCGATGGGCTGAGGCCAACTGTATGAGGTTCAACAAGGCCAAGTGCCGGGTCTTGCAATTGGGTCGCAACAACCCCATGCAACGCTACAGGCTTGGGGAAGAGTGGCTGGAAAGCTGCCCAGAGGAAAATGACCTGGGGGTCTTGGCTGACCGACAGCTGAATGTGAGCCAGCAGTGTGCCCAGGTGGCCAAGAAGGCCAATGGCATCCTGGCCTGTATCAGAAATAGTGTGGCCAGCAGGACCAGGTAAGTGATCATGCCCCTGTACTCGGCCCTGGTGAGGCCGCACCTCAAATACTGTGTTCAGTTTTGGGCCCCTCACTACAAGAAGGACATTGAGTTGCTGGACATGAAGCTGGTGAAGAGTCTGGAGCACAAGTCAATAGGACAAGAGGAAACGGACTTAAGTTGCACCAGGGGAGGTTTAGATTGGATATTAGGAAAAATTTCTTCACCAAAAGGGTTGTCAAGCACTGCAACAGGATGCGCAGGGAAGTGGTTAAGTCACCATCCCTGGAAGTATTTAAAAGATGTGTAGATGTGGTGCTTAGGGACATGGTTTAGTGGTGGACTTAGCAGTGCTAGGTTAACGGTTGGACTTGATGGTCTTAAAGGTCTTTTCCAACGTAAACGGTTCTATGATTCTATGATTTCTCACAACTCTGCAATCTACAGGTCTTTATCTTTCAGTGTATGAGTATGGATTTCTTTCCAAGGTGCTTTTTGTTTGTTTGTTTCTCTTTGTGGGTGGGGTGATGGGAGGTAAAATTAGATTTTACCACTATGCAACTTACTCATTCTACACCTGAGAACCTCCAGGACATATTCTATAACATATTGCTTCCAGGGTGCTAGCTTTAGTTTAGATGAAAAAGGAGGCATATGTATGGCTAGCAGTCTTTGTGCATTAATAATCATGAAAGAATGCAAGCTAACTTTAAGATTACAAACTATGTGTTTTACTTTTTTCTGCTAGTAAAATTTTGTTGAGATTCTACTTACTCTTGATGAAATAGAAGGGATTTCTTTTTTTTGTCTGAATTGAGAAGTATTAAAAAAAATTGCTTGTGACAGTCTTTAAAAGCAACTTTTCTTGTAAGACAGCATTATACAATTACATCAGAATTCTTACATGGTGCTTCTTACAGATATTTAGGAATTTGCAGAAATAACGATCTCTTTAGAACCTTAATAGCTTTCAGAAATATGGATAGCTATACTAGAATTGTTATAGCAAACACCAGAACCAAAATTTCTTTCAATATAAAGCTAATTTGTCTAGTGGTGTTGCATACCTAATTACTGCAGACCTAATTACTAGTTAATGTCAAAAAAGCATTAAAGACAAAAGCACTAACAGTCATAGATCAATTACATACAGTAAAGGCACATATAACAGTGCAACACAATGTAAATAAACAAGCTGGACACTGGTGTGTTGTCAATGAACTATTGCATCGTTACAAAGTATCATCCAAACTGAACAGAAGATAAAATTTTGCCCAAGTGTGTACTTAAGGACTTGGCACTAGCTACATTTCATTTCATTACTGTTCTTAATCACATAAAAAGCATCCACAACAGCAAGATATAATCTTTATCATATCTGACGTCAGTAACTTAAGACAGATAATGAGATATTTCTTGGTATCTTATCCCCTTAAGGCCTTCTCTGTTCAGAGCAAAGGATTCTATGGAATATCAAAACTAACAAAGACTTCATTAAGATTTGGTTAGGTGCTGGAAATGAGGTTGTAATTTTTTAGCCAGGGAATTACAGTTTTTTCCTATATAAAAATGAGGCTTGAAGTTCAAAGAGGAAGTAACAAGATTACTTTGGCACACAGGATTACAAGCCTGTTTCTTCTCTTTCAGATTTAAGCACTACAACTTTTATTTGAGCATGTGAGTTACGATACTCCCTAGTGACTTAACTGTACTACCAATGTTTATCATGCTAGCTACCCTCTCTAGGTAAATAGTCTATGTAGACAAATCACTCCACAGCAATACATTACATCTTCAGGCTGAATCTAAGGTCAGTGATTCTTATGTGGCTTGTTCTACTGTAGTTTGTCTTCCAACAAGGGAAAATAAGCTTTCCTCTTCTTTTTAAACCTTCCCATACAATTTTCTACTTGATGATATTTCTAGCTGTCTCCCTAGCGAGCTCTAACACTTCTACTATTATGAAGGACTTAACCTCGGAAGAACGTCCCTCTTCTGCTAGTCCTTCATGCTACTAAAAGTGCAGCAAGCTCACTCTCTTAATTAATATTAAAAAATCAAATCAAAACAAAACAAAAATCCTTGAACACCTATCACCTGGAAAGGCAACTAAAAAGGTACAGGCTTGTCTGATTCCTAGCCCTTTAGTGAGCCAGACTTAAGATCATAGGGTAATTTAGGTTCTGAGGGACCTCTGGAAGTCATCTAGTCCAAACTCCTGTTCAATGCACGCTCATCATGTCTATGACAGTTTTAAACTAATTTCAAGAATGTTTATATCTACGGTTTCTGTACATAATAGGGCTAGACTGTATACTTGGTCTAAACTCCAAACAAAGGAAAGTGAAGATACTGAGTTCTTTAACTCTACAGTTGTTTACACTGGCTATTGTTTGCCTATGTAGTTCATACAATCTGTGCAAAATAGTATTTTCTTGTCATCATTATTGAGATTTTGTGCCTGAAATGAATTATTTTTTTCTTATAACCACTCTGCAAAGATATTTCAATACATAGCATCATTTCATTGGAACATTAAATTATTTCAACGTCAAGAAAATATGCACCCTTCATTTTTCAGCAGGTTGCAAAATAGTTGTTTCTGTGTGCTGGTTTTGGCCAGGATAGAGTTAATTTTCTTCACAGAAGCTCATATGAAGCTATATTTTGGATTTGT
This sequence comes from Fulmarus glacialis, assembly GCF_000690835.1. Lineage (NCBI taxonomy): Eukaryota > Metazoa > Chordata > Aves > Procellariiformes > Procellariidae > Fulmarus > Fulmarus glacialis. The sequence goes on from NW_009197054.1 coordinate 7,955, forward strand.
GCTGAAAACAGTGTTGATAACACAGGGATGTTTTCATTACTGCTGAGCAGTGCTTACTGAGTCAAGGCCTTTTCTGCTTCTCACACCACCCCACCAGCGAGGAGGCTGGGGGGGCACAAGAAGTTGGGAGGGGACACAGTCAGGACAGCTGACCCCAACTGACCAAAGGGATATTCCATACCGTATGATGTCATGCTCAGCATATAAAGCTGGGGGAAGAAGAAGGAAGACGGGGACGTTCGGAGTGATGGCGTTTGTCTTCCCAAGTAACCATTACACGTGATGGAGCCCTGCTTTCCTGGAGATGGCTGAACACCTGCCTGCTGATGGGAAGTGGTGAATGAATTCCTTGTTTTGCTTTGCTTGCGTGCGTGGCTTTTGCTTTGCTTACTAAACTGTCTTTATCTCAATCCATGAGTTTCTTCCGATTGTCTCCCCCATCCCACTGGGGAGGGGAGTGAGCGAGCGTCTGGGTGGGGCTTAGTTGCCAGCTGGGGTTAAACCATGATATTCTGACAAAAGTCCAAGTGGTAGCAAACAAGAAAAGAGAAAGAGATAAAGAGAGAAAGAGAAACTAATTTATTTAAAACATCATGAAAATTAATAGCACTAGCTTGTAAGTGCTACGATACAAATTTTCTCACACTTGCCTTTTTGACATCCCTTGGATTAGTTAACAGTTTCTATTACTTCCAAACTAATCCGTCAATAAAGGTATGCCTTAGACATCTCTGCTAAACTGATGATGTTTTGTTTGAATATAAGTAAGATAAGTTACGGCCCTAAAATCTAAACTAGTGTTGTGAATTTGGTTTTACTCACAGTTATTTTTAAAGCAAGCTTATATGCCAATTTTTTTTATTTACCAATATTTTAACTTGCTTATGATTAAGCTTCACTTGCCTTCCTCCAGATCTGGTATTGATTTAAGGATTGCAGAATATTTCAAGTTAATCCCCATCTTCAATAAAATGCCTTGTCTGTTGACATATGTGATACACAACAGGTTTACTTCCTGCTCATCTTCCAAAGTCCATGAGACCAGATTCCGTCTGTTCTGCATTACAGACTAACAGAAGGATGTGTTACAAAGAACCATCAAGACTTTCTAAAGACTGGGGAGAGAAGAATTAAAAAATAACTTCAGATAACAGCATGTATCAAGTCTTACTACTTAGCCACACTCTTGCCATGATTTACAAGTACTACCATGTACTTGATAAATAGGAGTATGTACTAGAGAGTGAAAGGGCCTAAATCAGCTAGTTGCGCAACACACAAGGAGAGCACAACCTAGCAGTAGGATGGTTTCAATGCACAGTTTTAAAACGCAAGGCTCAAACTAGAGTCACTTTACATGCATTCCATCTTTCCTTCTTCTTAAATTTAAAATGTCCCCTTTATCTCTCTTGCATAAAGCACAGACAAAGACTCATATGCACAGAATTTTGTCACATAATATGTGTGTGATTACATTTTAATATCTCTCAGATTACTTCTGGAATTGTTTTGCAGTCCTTTTTTCACCTTATTCTCCCCCAAACATTGGATTAACTCAATACCTTAGAATGGAAATTACATATGAATTTACTGAAAAAATACACTATTAACTCCTTCCACAGGTCCACTTGATAACTTTATGGAACACAGATGATCTTTTGTTCTTTCTGCTGGACATGTCTGAACAATGCTAATCAAGCAGTTGACATTAGAAGAGTATAGGGAGAAAATAAATAATCTTGCCATCTATAATCTTGCCATCTATAAATCTAAATTGTGGCAAAGCTCAAAAAATATCTCTTTGGAAAACAGTTTTATTATCCAACTCAGTAAGAAGCAAAGGTTAGAGAAGAGGTGTACTGTTTCAGTGGTGTATATTTCCACACTTTTCCATGACATGCAGAAAGATGGTGTAGCGGAAATGCCAGAGAACAGCATTTCAAGAAGAAAGATACAAACGTGTAGCTGTTACCTACTGTGAAAAATTATGTATTTACTTATCAAGCTGTGTATATTTGCTATGTATGTTTAGACAGGTATTTATAAAGAAGAGGAACAAAAGGCATTTTTTAATGTTCAAGGGCATACTTCTGTAGTACATACTATGGTGTTTTTTAACCCAAAACCAAACCTTTTCAAACCCAGAAACTAAACTCGATTAGTTAGTAGCCAAAGTGGGAAATATTTTTCAACTCATAATTGAAAATCTGTGTCTCACAATTACAAGCTCCTGGTTCTACCCCTGGGCAGAGAGCTATTATAGAATGTGTTAATCTCAGAATTAGTTTTCTAAAATCTAACTGAAAATTATCACTTACTTTAGATATAGTGGTAATTACCAGCAGCTACAATGTTGGTAAGGGTAGCGTTCTCTAGTAATAGGATGGAGAGGATATTTTTTACTACAGTTTAATATACTTTGCACAGAAGTTTAAGAATTAATAGTTATTCCACAAGCGAGAAAACTGAGGGAAGAATGCTTATTTGTTAGATAAAGGTCATACAAATGTGATAAAACCTGTTCAGACCAGGTGAGACTATATTTTTTGTCTCATCCATTACATTATGCTTAAGCTGAAAAAGATATTAAGTTATATATGTATATGTAACAGCAAGCTATTTGTTTTTTACTGACACCTCTGAAGGAACCATTCAGGTTACAATGCACTAACAATATACAAGCTTTCACACTGGTTTGATATGCATTTACAGACAAGTCCCTGACAGGCTGAAATTCAGTTATGTGATAAGCTCTGAACTATCACTAATATTACTGCTATAATAAAAATTTCTTTTGAAGCTTAAGGTTCTTGTAGATAACAGAAAGTACGCTAGAACCTAATATTCAATTTAGTATTATGCATTCATCCAGAAAATTCCAGCCAATCAGAATATTTAAAAAAAGAAGAAAAAAAGAAGCAGCCAGTAGGCAGAAGAAGATGATCTTATTTAATTAATCAGTAATGTATTTAATTCACCTGCAACTTATAAAAAAGATACTTCACTTTGGAATCTCCTTTATCCATTTTCATTACTCCACTGATGGAAATTCTGACTCCTCTTTCTTTCCTTTCTTCTCCTAACTCCAGGTGCTCTTTCACCTTGTTTCCCATGCTTAGAATATCCTTGGTAACTTCACTAAAACGAAAGAGAATAGAACTGAATGACGAAAAGGTTCATTTTAAGTCCAAAAGCATTTGCCTGAGCTGAAGTATTTGAGCAGTTATTGATTTCAATGGGCCTTCAGGTACACTTAAATACTCTGTTCAAACTGATATCATTCTGCACTATTTCACATGGGACAAGAACAAAATTATTCATAGAGGATCAAAAAAGAAATGATGGAATTTCTGCACAACGGGGAATGGACACAAATTAATAAATAACCACGTATTAAATCTTGGCATCAATCTCATACTTTCTAAGCTGAAAGTAACATTGAAAATAATTACCTAGTGATAAGATTTCATCCAGGATCCGAAACTGGAAGTGAGATTACTGATTGACTTCTAAGACACTGAAACGTGTTAGTGTTTCAACACTAGAATCAAATAGAGACATGCTGTGAAGGAGATGAAGCTTCCTTCCCTATTCTGAGTGTGTTTTGGTATAATGTTTGGTTGGTAACTCACACAAGCTGAGGTTATTCAAGATGTTATGTTGATTATGCTAATATTTTCTTTAATTTTAGCGATTTCATCTATAGGAACTGTAATTAAGTAACAGTCACACTTGTATCTTACAGTTACCCCCTTCCTCCCCTTTTTCGGTGTTTAACTAGATGTTTGAATAAGCCAGCAAGTGGTGTAAAGTACACAAAATGTAGGCTCCGCTAAACAGAGATGGGACCTTTAGATTGAGCTCACCACCACTTGCTGGCCTCCACACTAGTGGAAATTTCTGTCAGGCTGTAGCTTACTAAAATCCAACTAACATCACCTAATGCATGAAAACCATTTACTAAAAAGAGGCGAAATGGGAGGAAAAATAAAATCCTTTACAGAAGTTCCCTTTGTGTGCAGCCTTTTCTGTAGCATCACTTCTGAAAGCAAGAGAAACAAGAAAAAAAAAAAAATCTGTAATGCTCTTTATTCCTCTTGGGAGGTGGCTGAATTTGGTTCTAAATTGCCAGCTGAAAAACACTCCCAGCACCTGTGCATTGTTTCCACACACAGTGACAGCAGTTGCTCTATCAGATCCCCAGAGAACTAGAAGCTCTTTTGCAGGGCTTTCAACAGCCCCAACAAAAAGCCCTTACAATGGGTTAATGGAAAAATAAAAAACAAATAGAGGTCTTGAATACTGTGAAATGGGAACACTCTCTCTCTCTCTCTCTCTCTCTCTCATCCCTTCCCTTCCCTCTCTCCCCATCTCCTCACCCCCTTCCTTCCCCACCATTTACTCCCAAATATTCAAATATTTTAACATTTGGAAATCAATAATAAATGCATAGCAAAAAATAAGAGGATGTTTTTTCTATTTATGAATGATCATCAAATGATGTTGAGTTTTTATTTGCAACTTGATGAAAATATGTCCTATTAGGAAAGGATAGACTTCCTAGCCAATGAGTTGATTTTGATGGCGAGGAACAATTCAGCCAGATACTTAATCATGATGAAAACAATCATATTAAGTATCTATTAATGTGTTTTATTTAATCCTCTCTCTTCACATTTGGAAAACATTCACA
>NW_009197055.1:0-48174 GCF_000690835.1 Fulmarus glacialis
CCACCCCCCCCTGTCTTTTTTGAAACTAAAGCAATGGAAGACTTGTTATGATAATCACTGGATTACTAGTGCTGTTGTTTCTGTCAGAAAAGAGTCAGTTGTGCCAAAAGATTACTTTTGCCTTTGTCAGTGCCAGCCACCACTTTTTACTCAGCTCCTGGACCAGTTACAATGAAACAACAACAATACTGTCAGCTGCAAAATGCAGCAAACTTCCACAAATTGCTGGCTCACTATAGTGGTGGTTTTGCATTTTCAAAAAGCGTTCTCCAGCCTTGAGGATCTTTCCTGCAGTACACAAACGGTGTCTATATTTTTTATCTGGGTCATTGTACTGTACTTTGTTTAACATGCCTTCTGCAGGCTGTCTTTGTCAAAACAGTATTTTGTAGCTTCATAAAACACATTTCTTAAGGAAATAATGATTAGAATACTATTACTCCATAGATAGTTATTTACAGTATTTCCTTGCATTTTATTTTGTAGTGTGGCCAGTCTGAGATATATGCATGAAAATTTTATATATATATATTTGCAATATAAAGTTAGGGTTTAGGGATGATTGCACGGAGTAACTTGCACTCAGGTCTTATTTATAAATTTTGACATTTAGTTCTTATTTATAAATTACGACATTATAAAGCTTCATAAATAGTTTATACTATACATCACATAAAGAATTTATGCTCTATATCAAAACTCTTTATGAGAGAAGTTTGGGTGGCAGGGAACTAATGAGTTGTGTTTTGTAGGCTGAAGTGCGTGGAAGACTGCAATTTAGGGTCGAAGTGTTCCACCCATTAAAAAAACATATCTTGTGATACGGATAATCAGGAACCTAACTACTAGAATAGTAACCTTATCCTATATGAATGAATTGGCTATAGAATTCAGGTACTTTTGCAATTAGTTTTTTTGGAATGTGGTTTAAGGATGGTTTGATCAATTAACTTTGAATAGAAGGTAATTGGAGAAAGTGTTGGCAACAGTATTTCTAATTGTTGGCTAGATAATGCGTGGGGTATATATTCTGATACTGAGCTTAAAGATCTCCCTATTTTTTCCTTCCCCTTTCTCTTTTGAGCTGTAACCTGGATTTGCATAAAGGGAACTGATTCTGAAAGAACCGTTACAGAGTTAAAAGAGATTCCTGTTTTAGTAGGGCAGACACCATGAGTCTCTGTGGTTTTTTTTTTTTTTTTTTTAAGCCATTGAAATATAACCAATAAGAAGTCTGTCTTGCCTTTTTCCCCCCCTTACGCTAAAATATCTTGCATGTCATGTAAAGACCAAGCAGGGGAAATAATTTTGCACATTTTACAATACTTAAGCAAGACATGAGAGCAAAGAGTAGGTAACAAGTATACATTTCACAGTATGTGCTGCAATATTCAGTGCTTAAGATGCAGGATAAATCAGGCTGTGCAAAAAGCCAGGCTAACATCGTCGTGCTTGTTTTGTTACTCATGCTAATTTCTTATGGATTGGGTGGGGCAGACACTGCAGATTGGCAAATCTTCTTGACTTTTTATGCTCCTGTTTTCAGCAGCTGCAGGTGTCCAAATGAGTAGGTTGCTTTGTAGCCAGCTTCATTAACAAGGAAACTGTTCATCTTAAGTTTTGTTTTTAGAAATACTGCTTTAAGTATACGGAAGCGGATGAATTTGCTTTAAGTATATGGAAGTGGATGAATTTGCTTTCAGGTTGCATCAGAGAACATTATGCTTTTGCTATCTTTTTTATATACTGTATTTTTCCTTTTATTGCTAGGTATGGATGAGCGAACAGGTGCCACATCCTGGGGAACAAGCGGTCAGCCAAGTCCTTCATATGAATCTTCAAGGGTAAGGTTCCCAAGTAATAATTCATAGTGAAAGTTTATGGGAATGTACAGTGAAAATCAGCAGATGATTTGGCAATGTTTTTGAAGGGTAAGCTCCTTTAAATACACAGATTAGCATCTTTTAGAGACTTAAATGACTGATATGCTGCAATAGTGATTCAGATTTCTAAGGCTAAAAAATAATATAGGTTAAGAATTCATGAAAATAAACCGTACATAACTGTGTACTTGAATGATGAGCATGCATTGTATTTACCTGATGGTCAGAAGATGAAAATAGAAGTCATGTTACTTATTCAGGAGCAGATTTATTGGCAAAGTAGCTATAGTATGTGCTGTGTCATGATGTTGGAGAGAGGCTTCTCTTTTTAAATACCTTCCTCCTTTTCCTGTTGCAGCTTCTGCTTATTGAGGTAAAGGTTTTTGATAGTATCTGATACCCTAAAACTACATTGCCTTTTTAAAACCAGCCTCAATGGTCAAAAGCAAGCTTTCCCCTTAGTCAATCACATTAATCTGCTCAATTTTCTTTTTATGAATATCTACTCCCTAAAAAGCCAATGAACTAAGTACCTAATGAATTAATTCCTAGAAATACACAGCATAACTGATAGGCCTAGTCTAAATAATCTGTTCTGATTTCAGTACCCTTGAGCCAGAGAGCTGTGTTAGCTCTTGCACCTTTGCAGCTTTCTCTCACTGCGGAATGAAGTGGGTAGGCTGCAAGGTCTTGTGCAGGTCACTGGATATTGTTAAAACCTCTGTCTGATTTTGGAAGCATTAGAAAGACTTATCATGAAGTCCTAATGTTTCGATTGATCTTTGGTAAATAAATTATAATAAAAAGAAGAACTTTATGGGTTGCGGAAGTATTTCTGTGCAACATAGAAATTAGGCATTCTTTTAAAACATTCTGCATAATTTGAGGCATGAAGCCCAGCCTTTAGATGCCTTTTCTACGTTTGGAATGTAGAATGAAATGGGATCTTATTACGCAGCTTTTAGTAATTCGTATTCTTATTGTGTGTGTTTGGTGTTTTGACACTCATTTATGATGTTGCTGATCAATTTTAAGCTGACCTAACTGGAATTTGAGCTTGTGATTCATTGGCTCTGTGGCTATATTAATCACATAATTTTTTTATGTTAGAGGATCAGCCAGCTAACATTCCAATAATGTAAAGTCAGGGTGCCTGGTGTGTTGGTGTGTGTTTGTTTGGGTTTTTTTTTTTGGTTTGTTGTTTGGGGTTTTTTGTTGGCGTTGATTTTTTTTTTTTTTTTTTTTACAATAACTGAAGATCATGACTAGAATATTTAAACACTAGTCAAGAATCAAACTCTCCACAAATTATACCATTATACCCTGAAGTTGGTAATAAAGGCAGATGTTAGTGCTCTAACAGAGGTATACCAGAATTTAGAATCATAGGAAGAGGTTGGTGCTATTTGGGTGTATCATTAAGAAAAGCAAATGTAAATGTAGGTTTTTCTTGAGCACTGTGGAAGGCTTCAGGAAAAAGAGAGACATTAAATTCTTACGCGTCAGGTGTCCCCCTCCCCCCAGCTTGGAGTTAAAATAGTTTATATTAACAAAAAAAAAAAAAAAAAAAAAAGAGTGAGACAGAAAAAAAGAAATTTATCCTCCCAGCAAACAATTCTTGCTGAATCATTAATTTATGTGAGGACAGTTTCAGCTAAAGCCAGTTGGACTCTAGCCAAACTGAATATATTGTTAAGAGTTGATGGAATCTATCCCCAGAATGTTATTGAAGTATTTCTTCTGCTGCTGGCTAAGTCCAGAGGATTTTTCTCTTGCATGCTAGTACTTCGAGATGATACTGAGAGTTCATTCTGAAGCACCAATTATTTACAGCTTGTGATGGTTTTTTTTTGTCGTTGTTTTGGTTTTGTTTTGGTTTTTTTTAAAGAAAATATGTTCATTTTGTTTAAACTGGAGCATACTGTTTTAATAGGTCTTTCTTAATTCAAGCTAAATACATTATAAAGTATGTTTAATTTTAGAAAATTGGCAGTTAATGCTGTCTGATTCAGTTAGAGACTGAAAATACTGACACGTAGATTTATTTCCGTACTTGTATTTGTGGCTGAATTTAATGATTTTTATAGTATAGTTTTGTGTGCATCAGTATAAAATTTAGAACAGGAAAAGACCTAATACTTGCATACAAGCTTTCTTGATTTATAAACTAAAAATGAAACAATCAGGTTCACCTCTTCCTTCTGTCTCCCAAAACAATGTTTTGTATGTTTTGGCTTCTTTTTAAAAAAAAAAAATTAATTTGTGCCTGTAGTGTTGAGGTGATAAAGTTTTCTTCACTTTGATAGGGGATTTTTTTTGTCTAAAGGCAGCAGAAATCATGGGGGGGGGAACCCCAATAGTCCTACATTCTAGTGAAAGATTATTATAAGTTGAATATTTTTACAAATGTCTTCCTACACTGACTTTCTTTTTGGAAAACCATCTAAATGATATAAATTTAAGAGCAAGTTTCATGTTAGCATAGAACATGACATTAGACTGTCCATAAAATTTCTCCATGGGGTCAGCTTAGCTGTGAGCTGTTGGCTCCACAGTCCTGAAGCATCGGTACAGCAGGAGTTCCTGACGGGATCACTGACCGGGTAGTGGATGATGGTAGGTTTAGATTTTCCTGAGAGCCTGGTGTGGTTGGGTTGTCTTAGGAGGCATCAGCCTCTGGTGCTAGGCTTTGAAAGATTACAAAACACGTGCATCTCCTTGGTTTTATGTAGTATATCATCTTCATGCACTGAGGAATAAGGAAGGACTATCCCATAGAGTCGGGAAAGATATTATGCAGAATCCATGTGAAGTGGGTATCCAAAGAAATACAGAGGGTTTGGCTGATGAATATAGATCTTTGCCCAGGCCTTCAATACACCTAAGAATTTGATAGTGGGAGGGGAAAAAAAAAACTTTCTGTAGAGGCCCTGCATGAAGCAATAAAGAATGGTTTTCTGGGATGTCATTTAAATGACAACAGTTTTCTTTTAAAGAAAACTGAATTTCTTTTACAGGAAAACTCCATTCCTGTGTTTTCCCCAAAAAAGTGATTAACACTAGAAATATATACTGTCTGTATATAGAATTGGTAATGGTTAAGAGGCACAAATTAATTCATCCCATGGCCATGTTCTGCAAAAAAGTAGAACAAAGGAAGTTCCCTTCTGCATTGAAATCACTGAGAAAGCACTGGACTTCATTTACCAGTCTAAATCAAGTTTGCATGCATAAATTTTGGTTAAGATGTATGGTCTTTATTTTTTGGTTTTCTTTCAACTGATGAGATACATTACATTACTGGTTCAGAATTTTGCACAAAGCAAAGTTCTGACTACTGCTTCCTATGCTGCCAGATCAGATGACTCTGAGGAAGAGCTAAAACGAGTGTATGGGTCTGTATTGTAAGAATATAGATCAGAGTTTCTCAGGGGGCAGGGCAAATGATACACCTAGCCTTCTACATTCCTAGGTTATTCCTTGTGGTGATTAACATACAGAGTTTAAATAAGTTATAATTGTCTTACATGTTCAACTTTAACTTCAAAATCCGGTGCTTTTTCCCATAATTTCAATATAGAATATCTTGTCCTAATTGTTCTTACTACTTGCCTGTTTACAGGAGAATGGCAGTCTTCATGGAAAAAGCTCAGACCTCTCCACGGACATAGAAAAGTTGAAACCTCAAGAGGTACCACTTACTCTTTTTATCTTGTGTGTGGTTTTTAATTTATTTATTTATTTATTTTTAAAATCTGTGTGCAGCCTACTACTGGAGTTTTCCTTTTAAAGGTCACAATACAGTGACCAAATTATTTAAGAATTTAAATTGTTGGCCCAGTATTGGCTGGAATTTCCAAAGGTACATAAAGATAAGCAATTTTCAATTAAATAGAATTGGAATTTGGTGATAGTTAAGTATGTACCTGTTAAAGGCTAATTAAATAAGATGGTGGAAGGAGATCTTCCTTTCCTGTCCTTTCCCAACTCCTGTTGAAGGTCTGTTCAGGTTAGTATAGATGGTCTGTTTGCGTCCAGCAATGATGCCTAAGGAAAGAATAGGGCAAATACTTTGCCATCTTTACTGTCATATTCTCCCGGCAAAGCCCAGCACTTAGGGGCTTGGGAGGTTTCCTGGACAGAGCTGGCCTTTTGGACATTGTTCTTATAGCTATTGGTGTGTGAGTGGTGGAGACTCACTCAAGTTGTGAATTTTTCTGACTTTGATTACAGTTTTGGCAATAATTACAAGTATTTTGTGGCAAAAATATTGATGTTTTTGTCTTAAGTGTGCTGACCAGTGGTTTAACTGATTTCCACCATGTTCCTGTGTTCGAAATAGTAAAGATTAGTTGTTACTGATGTACTTCATAATTCTTTTTTTTTTTTCCCCAAACATCTTTTTTTTACATGCCACTTGTAGTCTCTCTTTTTCTCAACCAAATTGAAGAATCCTAATATATTGTCTCTGCTTTTATAGTAACTTCTTCTAACCTGTGGTTAGTTCTTGGTGCTATTCTCTGAATCTTTCTACTTATTCTGTATAACTTAAGAGTTAGGGTGATTACGGCTGCATGCACTAGTCAAGATGAGGGTATACCATCAATTTTTGCATGGTATAATGATACTTACATTCTCTGTTCCTTTCTTACTCATTAATAAGTCTTGCATTTTTTGACTGTCATTGAGCTCTGAAGTGATACTGTTTCAAAAACTACGTAGAAAAATAATAAGATTTTTTCTTACATTGTACAGTAGTTACCACATTGTTATGACATTGAGTTATTTTTTAACATGTTTCTCTTGTATTTATTTACACCAAACTTTATCTGCTGTTTTATTGCCAATTTCATGGAGAACTTGCTTTGCAACTCTGTACTAACATTTAGTTAGGATTATTTTTAAATGTTTTTTGTTATCAGCGAACTTTACTATGTCTTTGTTCTTTTTGATTTATTCATGGAATTGTTGAAGAACATCGGTCTGAGTACAGTTTTTTGGGGAAGCAGGGAAAACACATTGGTAACTTCTTTTCGCTGTGAAAACTGGATGTATATTCCTGTGCTTTGGGTGGGGTGTTTGTTTATGTATTTTAATCTTTTGATCAATAATTAATTCACAGAAGATCCTTCTCTCATATCCTGTAGCAGTTTAATTCATTTTAAGCATCTCTGGTAATACTTTATTAAAAGCTAAACTGTTCTTACTTCAATAGTGTTTTGAGCTAACATTGAAGGCTGAGAATCACTGCAGGCTTGAGAAAACCTTATATAAGAGCCTTGTTTTTTCATTACTTAATAATGTTAAATAATGTTCTAACACTGGAAGAGCAGTGGGTATTTGTATTAGAATTGGCTGTGACAATCTTAAATTTGTGAAAAGGTACAAATTGAGACATTAGTGACTTCTGTGTGCAAAATCTCTTTTGCAGAGGCCAAATGTTTTGTTAGAAAAATTGATCAGTTGAAAATATATCTATTGTGGGGAAAAAAAGAAAAAAGTAGGAAAGCTTTATTTTTCAGAGGAATAATTCAGGAATGGTAATTAGCAAGTCAGTGGAATTCTATTAAGTGCTGATGGTCTCCCTTATTCTTGAATAATTATACTGAAGTCCATATTCAATACTGTGACAAAAGTTTCCATCTCTAGTGGTGCTTGTTTTTCTTCAACTCTCCAATCTTGCTTTTAGTTATATGTGCAACAGTGGTGGTTTTTCAGTGAATATCTTCCGGTTAATGCGAGTCCCTCACTTATCTGAGTGATACAGAGCTAGAGATATTTTTGCATGTGTTCATAATCCCTTGCACTAGAAGGGTAGCTGGCTCTTAGTGTACGTTGCAGAGGACTGTAAAGCTGCTTTTTGAAAGCCTTGCTCTACTGAGCTCTTCGAAACAAATTCTGAGGTACTTGAACCAAGTAGCATGTTTGCTGCAGAATAATATATTGCCCTATAGCACTTGAAAGTTTTGTCTTCCTGTTGTGAGAAGCTTCTGAACTTTTTAGCTTTCCTGCTTTATTTGGGAGTTGTAATTTATACTCATAACCTAGCAATGAATTGGTATAATCACTTTTTTTGGGACAAACATTGTCTTTTAATGAAACATTTTACTACCATAGTTTTTATTGCGGTGTGGCTAATGATTGCTTTTACTTCATGAAGAATAATGGTCTGTGAGGTTTTCTTTCATTGTTTTGATTTTGTTGTAACATGTCTTTGCGATAGAAGGAGCAAGTTAGTTTTTTAACTGTTTAGATTGCTGTCTCCAAATCAAGCAAATCTAAAAATATTTTTCATAAGACATCTCCTTGCAGGATAGCTTTTTTATATATACACACATAATAATTTTAACTGTTAAAAATTTAGCATAAATTAGCCGAGGTGTTTTTCTTCCAAAATCTGAACTGTGAGTGTTTTAAGTATCTTCCAGCATGTATATTGCACTAAAAGCTGCAAGTGTACATTTTGACCTGATTTAACATAGAATCTAGCTCCAGTACTGAGCATGCAGTTTATCCTCATTTTCATTTATGTAACTCTGGTATGTATCTACTGGAAGCCAGAGTTGAGCTGATCAAGATACCACTGCTAGATTTAGATGGTTTTGTAGCATCAGTCAACAGGTTGTCAACAGGTTATGCCCTCTATTGTACGTAAAATACTCAGACATGAATTGGAACCTGAAATATTATATGCCCAAACTATTATTTCCCTGCCCACCACCACCAGTAGTACTTTTAATTTGCAAAGAAGTCAAAAAATAGTAATGAGATAGCAGGTTTTGAAATAGTATTTTATACCTCTTAATCTCAGGTACATAACAAGAAAGGAAGCTGTTAAATAGCAAAACAAGACAAGAGGGACACAGAAATACAGTAAGTGTTATCAAGTCTGTTGTATTTGTGTCCTTTTTGTCCTCTTGGGTTTTTTTTGCGGGGGAGGGAGGTTGTTTGGTGGTTTTTCTGCTGGTTATTTGCTTTTCCTGATGTGTTCTATAAGTAAGCAGATGATTCAGTGTGAAATCAAAGCCGAAATTAAATATCCTATATTCAGTGCACACGACACTTCTGCAAATGCAGCTTACTTTGTATTTTGATTTATGGGCAGCACTTTTCAAAGCAAGTTCTGATATTTAAGTTCTGAATGCTTTCGTTAGGTTTTTAAGATTGTCTTTAAGCATTTATTGTTAGTATGTTGGCTATACTTGTATTATTTATTTCCTGGTTTATAGCTTAGATAAGAGCTTGAAAAATCTGTTTTCAGTCATATGAGATATATATGAGAAGTGTTTTTTTTTTTTTTCTTTTGTTTTGTTTTTATTGCAACTACCTATCATATTGAAATTAGCATTGGAATCTGTTCACAAATTAGTTTTCCATGTGGCCAGGGAATTGTCCCATTACATATCATGTTGATACTTGTCTCACAAGAGTTTAGAGAGGTATAATTGGCCATTGGGTTTAGCTATTTAAATTCATGATTCACTAAAAGTTAACTTCTGAAAATGGGTTTAGAACTGGAGAAAATGGCGATTATTTCAAAACAGATTCCTGTTCAATGTGTTATGTCCCCGTTCCCCTTCCAAAGCTCTACCAGGTTAAAAATAAACAAACCATGTTTTCAGTTGTTCTCATATTCCACTCCTGCACACATAGTTTTCATCGATTTCAACTTGATATGTGGAAATAAGCTAATGAATATTTTTAGAGCTCTGTTACAAAGCACGTAACTTAAGGTGACACTTGGAGGGTACTTGTGAAAGCTGTCTTGACTTTTCCCAATAATACCTGAAATCTGGGGTAGTAATATCTGGTTTTTTTCCTCCGTGTAGCCGGTGACGAAGTAACTTATAAAGCTACATTTCTGTCTTCAGGATATTGTAGTGGAAGGTTAAAACTTGCTAATAGTGAAAGGGAATCAGAATTACAACTACAAAGTGTACAGCTCCTTGTTTCTGGTGCAGCTGGGTGATCTCCATCAGCTAACTATATTCATTCTTCTGTTTAATAAGCATTATACAAGTTTCTTGCACAATAAAGCGAGATGGGATTGAAGTACTGCCTGTTCTCAGTGGGGTGGGAGATGGCACGCACGGAGCCTGCTGAGGGGAGAGGTGTTTGTTTCCTGGTATGTCAGATGGGTCTTCAGCTTCGTCTCTTAGCTTTTGATTGTAGCAGGCAACTGATACTAATATGGATGAAAAGGTCTAAGGAGTGTGGGGAGTCTCCCATCATCATCCATCTGCTCCGTCCCGTGTCGCGTCGTTGCCCTCCCCCCGGCATTTTTCCTCATTTAGAAAGTTAAGGTAATTTTCTGTTTGACCTGTGACAGACCTGCGTGTTGTTCTTATGGAGGGTGTTGGTACTGTTACACCAGAGAAAAGCAGGTTGCTGGATGCATTTATTATTGGTTGTGTTAGAAAAGATTTGGTTATTGAAGAAGCTGCTTTTTATTTTAGTTTTTGATCATAATGCCAGTTGGTTGGATTTTTTTTTTTGTGTTGCGTAGGAGGTTTATACATTATTGATTAATTATGTTCAGCCACAAACTGACTTACCCTGTAATTCCCCATTCCCTCACGGAAAAGTCTCTGTGCACATCTCTGGTCCATTGAATTACACAATGTAGTCAAGAATAGTTGCAACTGCAACATCGAGCTAATAGTCTATGTATAAATAACCTGAAAGTAAGTTTTCAGACTTAATTTATTTTGTTCTTGTACAGTTGATTGGAAGTTCTGTGTTTTCAGACTTAAAATTATTCAAATTGTATGAAGTACTTTATTTAAAAATGATAGCCGTGTGGATCTCTGTGCTTCTTTAGTACTTTTTTGTCAGAAGTGTACTTGGGAATGTATACATTTTGCTGTCTTGCTGTGTGTTTCCCTGTTCTTCTCAGGTGAATACTTTGTAAAATCATTTTGGTCACTGTTTGGAAACAGCATTGTTCCCAACTAATAGTTTGCTGCAAGACTGTTGGTGATTTAAATGGAGTTGTACCATGACCTGTGACAATGTGATGTTTCTTGGTGTTTGGTTAAGATAAATGAATATAGTACAGGTGATCCTCAAGGCAAAAAGGAAGAGTACTCTTCTCTGGATTTATTTTTAGCTTACCTTCATTTTTGCAAGGTTTTTCCTTATCTGTGTGTTCAATAGACCCATCCAGGTTTTGGCTCTGTAGTCTTTCCTCTAGGAGCCATTGACAAATACGTAGATTCAATGACTGAAAATACTCTTTCCAAAACAAAATAGTTGTTTATTTCTGGAAACAGACATGATCACATAATCCATAATCTTTTAAATTAGCTAGGACACCTTGGTATGGCTGTTGCCCAGAGCCTCTTGTCTAATCTTCAGTCAGTGACTCACCACAACGTTCCTGGATGTAGTCAGTCTCTCTGGGTCTGTCCCTCTGTCTCTCATTGTCTCTGCGTCTCGCTTTCCCCACTTCCTCCCCTTTGTGTTTTTTCCCTTGTTTGTCTTTAGAACTCTCAGATTAGTTTGGAGAGGCAGATCATCCAAAATAAAGTGGATTTCAGCAGTAGATTCACTGTCATTCATTTACACATTAGTCATTTAGATGACTGTTGCCTGATTCATATGGTCATAGCCAAATGTAGCTTGGAAGGGACCTCAGTATTCCTGAGTTTTAAACAATTAATATTTGTTACTTAAGGTCAGCCAAACTATAAAACTCAAGGAATCGGAAGCAGCATTCATTAAATTTAATCTTTTGGTCTGTAGCCACATCAAACTGTGAAGTCAACCATTCATTTTAGTGGAATATTAATGTCTTAAGTTTAAAGGCAATAATTGAGCTATATTGTAAGTTGCTAAAATGCAAATACCCACTTATTGATCTGGCAGCTTGGTTATAAGCCACAACTGGGTCTGATTTTGGTCTGTTCCCAGGGACTCGTGTAGGAGAGGGCTTGGGGATAAGAGAGGAGAAACAAACAAAAAACCCCTGTTTTCTCTAGTTTACTGGACTTGAGCAAATAAAATGCTGTGGAGTAGTTAACCATACAGGAAGAAGTTATTCCATGAAGTCAATGAACGCATGGGAAAATTATGTGCCATGTAGTTACAGTGTCTCCTTCATTTTTCAAATTTTACCCTGAAGTGGAGTTAAGATGTTGTGCTTATTTAAAAACAAAACCAAAAAACCCACAATTTGAGTTAGGGTCAGGAGTACAGTTTTGCTTATGCATGTACAAATCCTAGTATGACTTCAGAAAATAATTACTAAGGGACAATAGTTTTATGTTTTTGAAGTGGAAGCAAAAGGGAGAGGATGAATCCTACAGAAGCCCTGGAACCAGTGCAATGACAAGGTGTAGGAACAGTGAACTGGGGAGACTTTTTGGCTTGTTCTTAGGTGAGTTCTGTGATTTGACTTAAACCAAAATGTCAGAACTTTAATAGTCATTGAAAGACATTGAGTTTTAGGAGGTCAATTATCATTTTATTTTGTAAAATGGGGCATAGACTCATTGTGTCAGGCCTTTCCTTACGGTTTGATAGGATAAACATGCCTAGTAAGGAGTGTGTTTTCTCTGGTTTTTTTTTTTTTTTCCATTTCCTCTTCTGGTTTTTGTAGAACAATACATTCTGTAAGATAATTTTCAGGTGTCCTGTATACAACTATTTATGATTTTGAAAATAGTCTCAGATTTTTAATTGGTTTGGCTGTGTTAGCATACCTGTGCATGGAAAATCCCCCTGATACAGATAAAGCCTAAATCACTTGGACACCTGGGGCATCTTAACCAGAAGAGCTGGGAATTGCAACTGTTGATTTTTTTTAATTGATGGACTTAATTTATTGGAATGATTAGAGAACATCACTCTAATCCAATGAAATACCTGAAAAATGAATAAATGTTAGCGCATTCAGTGTTGAGAGTGCCTTTGCTGCTCAGTTAAGTTGCAGTGCTAATTAGTAGTAGTCTTTCAGCTGCATTTCATGACAGGTATTATTAGTAGACGATACTTGTTGCTTTTATTTGTAGAGGTATCTGACTTTGTCTTTCTGATCAGAAACGTGCGGTGCGACTAAAATCCAGGGAGAGGCCTGTTGCAAAATGAATGGTGACAACATTACAAAATGCTGTAAGGGAACAGTTAGCCCCCATTAGACTTTATTGGGGCTATAACAGTACAGAAAGAAAAGTTTTGTCTTCCTTTGGGAAGGTCAGAGCTTGCTTTTGTTGTAGCTGTGTAAGAGGTTGGAACAAACAAGATGGTTTTCAGTTTACAGCTATGGCATCTAATCATATTCAAAACCAGTTTTCTTTCTGTAAACAGAAAAATGCCCTGAGCTATCTGCAGTCCCTTCAGAATAGGGTGCTCAGAACAGAAAATAAATTTATCCAGTAACTCCTATTTTGCTGATTTTTTGACGGTTATTTGCTAAATACTCAAACTGTGCACTCTGATGCATGCTAATCCATTGGTATATTTGCTGGGGAGCAAAGGTGGCAGAAATGGGGATGTGTACTCAGCATGGAGTGTCTCCTTCCAGCCTTTCTATGTCAAACTTGCCTCGCAGGTAACAGTAGGTAGCAATCCTCTAAAGGGCTTTGGAAGCCTACCTGTGGTCAAAAAAAATGACATCACCAGCCTGTTCCAGTAGAGTCAGGTCAGAGTATATATCATCGAATAGTTCTTCCCAAGAGGGAGAATAGCTTTTGGCATAATTAATTAGCTCCTGTTTCTGCTTTGAACCTGTATCAATCTAGCTATGATCAAGTGAGTCCCGTTTCAGAGAGTAGTCTTCAAAATTGCCATGAATTGAAATTTCCTTCCTTTCTCGGAAAGAAAGAATGAAATTTGGCAATATATATTATTGAGTCCTCTTTAAAACATAGATTTGAAAAGGGGCTCTGATAGAAATGTATATATATCCCCACCACCACCTTCTGTTGCTTTTGCCATGAGGGATGAGTTCAGATGCCAGCTGATGGTGTTTTCTGTTTGTTACTCAGTCACACAGGTGGGATATACCTTTTAATAAACCACTATCCTTTATTGGTGTTGCAGACAGACTTTTTAAGGCTCCCAACTGCATTATTCTTTAAGCAATAAACATATGTTGTCATTTTGCACTATCGTATTTGTTAAATCAATTTTTTAAGCCTTGATTGTATGACTAGAAGCTTCCAGTAGCTTTTCAGAAGCTATTGGAAGCTTCTAAAGTTTTCATCTATGATTGATTACAGTTCTTCCCAGTACAACTTTGTGCTGTTTATTATGTAAGTTAACAATACAGATGTAAAAGCAAGTAATGGTATCAGGAATGCAATTTTATTTGAAGTACAGCTTAAATGTTCTGAAATAACACTGTGTAATTTAAATCATTGTCCTTTAGAGCTCTTCTGATTTTACTTAATTTGCTTTGTGAAGTGCAAAAGAAGTTTGTTAAATCAAAACTGCATGTGTTTGTGGTTATTTTGTATTCATTTAGTGTGGGTGAGTTATATGTGGGAATCAGCCCAAGGTTTCTAATCCCAAACAAAACTCTGCTGCTTGAGCTGATAATCCATAACTCATTACTAAGAGTCTGAATACCTGGTGTCAAGGATGGTGGCCAAGTTAAGACGTCTTTACATAGGCCCACTGTAGATGAAGGCTGAGAGAGGTGACACTTTGCACAAGTGTAAATTCTGTAATGCATGACAAAGAATGAAATGTCTGACACAATTAATTTTAGTTAGGAATTTGAATTCAAGTACAAAAAACCCAATTCTATTTAAAGTGCTTGCATATGCCTTAGTACATTTTCCCTCTGTATAGTAAATGTTCTGTTTTCTATGGCTTTAGTGTTGTGGAGGACTTCTTGGAGCATTTTTCAGGTAGATGAAGTAGTTGATTTGTCTAGTGGTCTAGAAATACAACTTCGATGCTGTGGTAATTGAATGCAAGTTCTTTCTGGGAAACTGAAATGGTATGTGAAAAGAACATGATGTAAAGGATTATTTGAAGGAATTCTGATGGTAGAAGGGGGAACATTCCTTTCTGTGTAAACTACCCACCTAGTTCTCCAATTTCTCTATTGGATGGGGGCAATATGCAGTATTAACTTGGGGAGGAGCATTATTAATCTTGTGCACTAGGTAGATTGTGTTGCATGATATCTAACCGTGTATGAAATGAGTCTTACTCCTATTATATTTTCAGTAGTTTTATTATTTACTTTGTAAATAAAGATCTCTTGAAGATTTCCATTTCTGGGGCTCATCTAGGCACCACTTCCTGAATGTCTAAGATATGGATTCTCTTTTATCACTGATAGCATCCTTCCTAGTTTATTTCTTTTAAAAATAAAATATATTTGATGTATTAGGGAAACAGGTTTTAAAAAAAACCACAATGAGTACAAGCAGAGAGCCAAATAGGAAGCTACCTACTTAGGAGCTTTATTTTTTTGTCCTCTATTTGAAAATTTTTGTGTCTTTATTCAGCAGATATAATTTCTTTTTTGTTTCATTTCAGCATAAAAATAAACCACGTGTGGTGACCTTAGCTAGGAGCCACGCCATTTCCTCAGCAGCTGCTGCTACACGCTGCTTGTCTGACAGACGGGGCTAGGTCATGGTTACCAGAGGACACCCTTGTGGTCATAAGCAAGTTGTAAATGTCACTAAGATTGTTTCTGAATGCCTATCACATGTGTATCGCTGATTCTGAAGTAGATAAAGTCAGTCAAAGATTCATTTGGGAGTCGGGACTCCCAGAAGATTACTTTTAAAGCCGAATAGCAGCCAGAGTTGTAACATGCATCCACAAGCAGCGGTAGTGATTTGACAGTTATTTAGCCCTCAGTTACTAGCCCTTTGGTAGAACTGACAGCACGCCTGCAAAGATAGTGAGGCCTGTTTCAGCCCCATTAATGTTGTCTTAAGTGTGAGCCTGTGGTCTGAAAAAATGATAAATGTTCAGTGATTGATGATTTTATAGTCCCAGGGCACTTGGGATGGTTTCTGGTAGCTGTGAACAATTTTCTCTCCTCCCTTAATTAGGCCTGAGCTTTAGGTTTCTCTCTACCAGACTTAAAGAAGTGAGTAAGTGGGAATCGTAAGATAAGGTTTGGAAAATGTTTTTCAAAACTTTGGCTACAAAGAAGGTGCAATTTTGAGTGCCAGGTCTGTCATGTTTTGGTACAGAATAAGTGATTCGGTGCACATCTGATCGGTCTGAATGGCAAATACCATATCCATATCTGTATATGGAAAAGCTGAAAGCATTTTGAAATGTACAAAAGAGAATTTTAAGTAATTGGGTTAATTAAATAATAATTGGGTTAATTAATAAATAATCTTAGGGCTTCTGTGTTTTCTGTCTCTATACCTTTGGTGCAAGCTTTCAATAAGCCAGTGCTTCCTGACTGCATTAGGATCACTCCAAGTCTGCTAAGTTGGCTATACTAATGCTAGAAAAGTACAAAACAGTATTTCAGTTTGAGTGCTTATTTGCAGGTTGGGTGACAGAGTTGTTTATTTCATCACTATTTGGAAGTAAACCTTTTGTCAGTGAGCTATGCTGTTTAGTAATGTGATAGTGTCAAAATGCCTATTAATCTGTAGCATTAATAGCAGGCTGCAAGGGGAAATGGAATTTCTTCTTGTCGTTTGCACTAACATTTTTTCCTAATGTCAGTTACTCTTCCTGACCTCTTTGCTGTGTTGTTTTATTAATGCAAACAGAAACCTTGGGGGGGGGGAAAAAATCAGTTCCAAGCTCTTCAGACTAATTTTACTCTCTCAGTGGTTAGCGACTTAACACTAAGAGGATTCAAATATAAAAATATCTCAGTATTATTCAGTTTTTAGAAATATTGTCCATGAGGACACAACTTATTAAGAAATTATGTGGTTTCTTTTTGATGGGGGAGAAAGAAAAGGGGGAGAAGGTAAAATGTGGGCAGGGAGTAATTTCTGTGAGATAGACCCAAAAGCCAACTTTTGTGATTAATGACCAATTGTGACTCTGCACATTTAATTAGGAAAGTGTCATTACACTCAATTAGCAGGGCTGCCAAATAATCTGTTTAATACTCTGGTCTTTTTTTCTCTCTAGGGTTTTGCAGACAGTCCTCATTACAGTGATCACTTGAATGACAGTCGATTAGGGCCCCATGAAGGATTGTCCCCGACACCTTTCATGAACTCAAATCTGATGGGTAAGTAGGTAATTCTTTACGAGTATCCCCTCAAAGCCTCTTTGGTCAGAAAGAGACATTTTTCATTCCCTTGTCTAGGCCTGACATGTCAAGCATCTGGAAGTTGCTCTGTTTCTCATAGCAACACTGACTTCCCTATTGAAATCTTTTTATGTTGGGCAAATTCCTCATAAAGGCCATTGTCCAGGACTTTTTAGAAGAAGGAAGTACCTAGATTTTCTCAAGTCGATCTAGAAAGCTGATATGTTTTGATTTGATTTTTACATTTCTCTTGTAAATTCTATATTATTTTAAAGTTGAATTTTCCTTAACTTTTGCTGAGAAGACATCTATAGCAATTTTTAATTTGTGTATTTAAAAAAAAGTAGTTATTTTTCTAACACTGTTGATTCCTGAACTACCTACCAATTTACTTTAGGCTTTTCTTCAGTTAATAATTTGAGGGCTTGCATCTTATTTTTAATTTTCTAATTTCTTTGATATTTGTTGTATTAGAAACATTGTAACTTCTCAGAAATAGATGCAAACTCCTATTTTGCTAGGCAAATGTTGTTACTGCTTCCAGTCTGTAGGTGTCCAACATTTTCTGCTTTTGAAACTGGAAAAACAAGCAAGCAAAATGTGTATTATATTGTGGGCTTAGGTATTGAAAGCTTTTTCTTTATTGCCTGCACTTTTGAGTTACCTAAAACTTGTTAATGTATTGATAGCATTGTTTGAAACTCTTCTTCTCCCTATTTCAGTTTGGAGCATAAAAATGTTGTTTTCAAAATATTTATTGTTTGGCAATACATGGTCTTGGGACAAATTTTTTTTCTTGTGTCTTAAACTTAGGGATGACTGAATGTTTGTTCTGAATTTGTACGTTTGACATTGTTTCACTTACATATTCTGCGTCTTGTAGACGTGACCTATTTTGTGATCTCAGTATTGTCCTTTTAAGACATAGCCATGGTAATCTAAGTGGATTACCTAAATCCAAATCCTGGTGGTCTGCAATTTCTTTTGGAAATCTTTCTACTTTGCTCAGTCTTTGTTTACTACTTTAATTTTCTCTGAAATAGAGGCAGACAAAGCACAGCTATTGTTGAAAACAGAATTTCATTTAAACCATCATATGTGAACCTGAAAATATGTAATTTTAAAATGACAGTCTCTGTAGTCTTTGTTTAGAGAGAGTACATGTCAATTGGTCAATGATATTTATATCTGAAGTCAGTAAAGCTGAAATGTAGTTTCCTTTAGTTATTTTGATAAAGCAGAGTAGAGCTTCCCCCCAATACTGTTTCAAATATGTTATCTTTTTTTAAATACAGGAGACTAAAAAGACTTGCTTCTCCAGTATTTTGATCAGTAGCACATATGGAATGGCTCTTTGTAGCTCATACTGATTTTATTTTACAAAAATATATAGCAAAGTTTGATTTTTTTTTTTTTTTTTAATTTATATTACCAAAGGCAAACTATTTGCTCATGCTTTTATTTTGAGCCATCCAATTTCTAAACAATATATACCTTTAAATATATGAAGAAAATAATTGGTGCAACTATGTAGTCTTAGTTTTTCAATTTTATTGAAAAGATGGCTAGGTGATTCCATTAGACCTAATAGAATTACATCATTAATACAGATTTGAGAAGAAGCCTCTATTGAGGTTGTTTTGTAGAGAGAATTAATGAATTGCAAGATGTGTATGTGTCAGTCACTTACCCAAAGCAGAAATAGTGAACTGAAATAGTTTTGTAATGCTTTATCGCTAACAGTTCTTATGGATTTTATTTTGTTGGAGCAATAGTACTTCATTTCCTTCTATATGCAGCATAGAATTATAGAAAGTTTTCAGTATATCTCTAAGAAATGTACACCTCAAAACTCTAAAAGTATGCTTTTAAAAGTATTCCACCTGTGGTTTTTTGGCTTGTCATAACAAAAAATTATATTCATTTTACTTATGTTACAATATAGGATGCAGCTTTGTATATCATACTTTCACATCATGCATTTTTGCAGCTTATCTTAAATTGATGCTGGAAGTTTGGAGAAAGGAATGATAAAAGCTACATAAAAACATTGAGTAGCATTTTTCTATATAGTACCACTATCTGTGTTTATGTTTTTTTTGTTTATTATTGAAAAGAAAAATGAGATTTCTTCTTAAGTTTTTTAGACAAAAAAAGGTTACACAGTTTGTTAATATCAAATTGTAGACACCTTCCCATAAACAGAATGAAAACATCCATTTTATTAGTTACTGTAGATGATATTTAATGCACTGATTGATTATTCTGTGATCTTCAGAGGTTAAAAGGAGGTGGAGGCTAAGAATATGAACTTGATGAGCTTATAGGAAATGTCTCACTAGAGATGGAGTGATGGAGTGTTTGAGGTTCCATGCTGAAGATCTAAGAAACACATCCCTTCCCAACATTTTATCATGACTGAAATACATCTCTGAAATAGTTAAAAACTATTTAAAAAAAAAAAAAAAGAGCGAGCAACAACATATTTCACCATTGCTGTCAACACTTAAGAGCACCATTAAAAGAAAGAATTGTGTGTCAAGGGGATGTTGTTGTTTTGTGTATTATGTTCAGCCGTAAGCATATTTGCCTGAAGAGATAGCGGATTATGAAGTGCCACTGTCTTTCATGATGGAGCTCTCAAACATTTTAATGATCTTGTACATTGCAAAAGAGAGAAATTTTGTCTAACAAGAGTTGATAATGATTCAATAATGAACAATTTGCCACAGAAAGATGCATTTCCATATTCATTTAGATATTTTTTGAAGTGTTTTGCAGAGGAAGTAAAGCTATTATGTTGGATTGGTTAGTGTTCTTCACTAATGAATTCCAGAATTATCCTGTTGATTTGTTAGTATAAAAAAGGAAGGGCCGTTGCTTGTATTTTAAGTAAAACCACTGAATCCTCTTGGCACCAGCATAGTCTGTTGGTATCCATAGAGATATGTAGAAAATCAGGCTAAGATATATTGGTGGTATTGTAGCTCCATTTAGACTTGATAATCTTTGCTTATTCAACAC
The DNA here is from genome assembly GCF_000690835.1 of Fulmarus glacialis. Taxonomy (NCBI): domain Eukaryota; kingdom Metazoa; phylum Chordata; class Aves; order Procellariiformes; family Procellariidae; genus Fulmarus; species Fulmarus glacialis. The sequence continues at coordinate 20,110 of NW_009197055.1, forward strand.
TTTCTGTTTTAATTACATTCTAGAAAACTATTCACAAGGATATGAGATTCTTTTCTCTCTAATTATGCTGCCTTTTAGTACTCTGCACTTGCAAGTAGAGGTCAGTTTTTGCTAGGGCCCTTCAAGCTTGTGGTATTGTATCTTCTGTTGTACTGTTCCCTGGACTCTATTCTACTGAGCTTTTCTACTTCTGCTTACCAGGAAGAAAGAAAGCAGATCATTCCTGAATATAGCTTAAAGGGGGTTTTTGTTGGTCCATCTTGAAAATTTGAAGTGGGTGACTTCATTTCTTTTTTATGTCTCTTTCCACAAGAGGTAGAAAAGATAAAGGCAAAACTTTTGTGTTCAATGTTCATCATCTGTATACTACACAGTTCCACAAGCTTGTACATGATAAAAAGTCATTAAAAAATTTAGTCAATAGTGAGTGAAAAGGTGGTGGTTGAATATAAGCTTGCCATGTTGAAATCAGTCCCTTGAACTAGAAAGAGAGATCATTCTTCCAAGTTTTCTGGCAAGTATTCTTCCTTGTTTTCTCATTATTTCTTTAACTAGTTGCTTTACAGTTTAATTGGGTTAAATTTTAGAGCTGTGGGTGTTCCTGAGCTAGCCACAGGGTTTGAAGACCTGTCAAGCCAGATAACTGGAAACTGTCATAATCAGAAACTCTGAATGTGTGGGAACGGAGGATTTTTAGATCACTTGCATCTTCCCGACCTCACCTACTCACTGGCTCTGGTAGACCAGCTGCAGGGTTGTAGTTACTAGTTTATTTTATATTGTCTGTTGATGTTGTAACACTCACCTCTGTTAGTATCCTAGTGAGGGGGTGACTGTGCTCCTCTTCCTAACAAGCTAACTTCTGCTACGTATAGCCATGATATTTTCTTATGGTCAGCATTAAGAGTATGGAGGACCTGACAATGCAGGGAAGTCAAGACACACATCAGTCAGTATTTACAAGGGAGGGATTAGAAGCTTGTTACAGTAATTAGAGCTATATTCAGATTGTTAATCAAAATATGGTTTCTTATACTCTAACTATTTATACTGTGAATATAAAGGGTAAGCCTGATTCTTGTCCTGATTGAAAAAAATAGGTGAAAGAACCAAACACAGTACTCTCTTATGGAAGCAGAGTAATACATTTTGGGGTTTCCCTTAATGGGTGGCTTCCCTTAATGTTGGTTGTACTTGATGCGCTTGAATCACTCGGGTGATTTGTCATCAGGCTTCACAAAACAGGATTTGCAAGTAAATTACATACATATACATACACCATTTATTTTACCCTCCTTAGTGTTTAACTGTCTTGTACCAGTGTAGCCGGTCGTTAATAGGTATGTACTGGGTAGAAACTGCCGTGCGGAGTGAAGGGCGGCAGGAGCGGAGAAGTGCTTGATGGGTTGAAGCCAAATTCCATGAATTTTCAAAGATAGTCTTTCGAGTTACTGTGAAACTAAAGACTCATTTTGTGAATTAATCATATAAATGAGCAATCAATATCTGGATTGAAATGCCTCGTGATTTTAGAGTTCCTGTTCACTTAATTGATTGCCTGATTGCGTAGGTTTGTAAGAATGGTTGTGCTTCTGCCAGTGTGTCTTTCAAACTAGTGAAATTACTATGTCTAATTTTTATTGTAAAATCTATTGTTTGATTTGTAAGTTAAGCACTCCAGTTGGCTTGGATAGAGTGGTAAGTATTTTTAAAGATGAACATTAGGGGCATTTTTTGAAGCAACATGGTAAATAGCTGAAGCCTCTGTAAGCTTTCCAGTATTGATATTGTTCTTGAACAGGTGATGTAAGCCTTTTAAATCTTAATTTGGGAAAGGTTATTCTCAGTAAAAGGAGAGGCTTTTGAACTTTAAAATACGATTAAGAGAAGGCATGCATCTGAATTGTTTCTCAGTTAAGAATCTAACTAATCTTCAGAAAAACTGCTAGTTTTCTTCATCAGTAGCCCTTCAGTAAAAGAATTTTGGAGTCGAAGAGATAGAGCTTATTATCAAATGACTTTATGATGGTGAGGGCAATAGTAGGAAGCAAGCAAGGGTAGTTATGAAAATGGCAAATGTTAAGAATGATGCCATTATAGTTTTTGTTAGGAATCTTGTTTTAATTACTTTTTAGGAAGGGAGAGGGCAGATGTGAGTAGTGAGTTGGCAGACCTTGTATTTGTCCAAAATAATAGTTAGATTTCCTTGAATTGCCTTCTGTAGTCATTACTAATTTAACACATGGAATGAAATAGACGATCACAATGGAAATGATCTCCAGAGACATGAGTAATGGCAAGATTGATCTGAAATAATTTATATGCAGTTACATCGGTATTAACTTGGAGAATGGTGGGGACAGAATATTTTGTATCCTTCAGAGAATTCATTAGGAAGAAAGAGGAAAATGTTAAAAGAAGAAAATGACAAAATAGGGGCACAACAAAGATTATGACAAGTGCTTCAGTTCATCTCATTTTACAGGAGTAGGGCAGTAAGTTGAATGAAAATTGCAAAAGGATAGCTAATAAGCTTCACATAGTGCATAACTATCTGTCAAATATTATTGTAGGCTAAGAGTTCAGATAAACTTTTCTTAGTAAAAAAGACGCAAGTATAAGATCATCCACATTTACAATACTTGGGGGTACTAGTCTCCTGCTCTAAGACACGGATGTACCACAAGCCATAGATTGTAAATTTCCCATGCTGGAAGAGTTCCTTGAAATTCACTTTACAGTAACTGGCATCATGCAGTTTCACAGTATTACGTTTACATTTTATCAAATCACTTATCGTTTTGATCATTAAAGCTAAAAATATCAAGATGTTGACTCATCTGTATGTAATACATCATGGCTACTTTTCCCAAAGTAAGTGTTGCCATTGCTTCATCCCAGTAAAGCTTCATGTTTTGTTGCTTCAGATAGGCTTTTTTTTTTTTTCCTTTCCAAATCATTGCATATAATTAATCTGGCAAACGGAAGATGTACATTTAAATTTCCTTCTAAGAATGTTGTTTTCCTTTTGGGCGTGTCACTGTGCTTAATTGCTTGACTGACACTGTTTTTATATGATATTATAGATTGGCTAAAAGCCTAATGTGAATTTTATAGTATTTTGGGTTTTATAATGAAAATTTAAAACCCAGAGTAATGTTTTAAGTTAAATTTCAATGATTTCTTCCTCTTTTCCAGATAATGGATGTATCATTTGCTTTGTATATGAATATATAAAATCTCCATAAATAAATTGAGGTCCCTTTTCTTTTTTTTTTTTTTTTTTTTTCGTTTTAAATGCTAGCAATCCTTTTGTTCTGTTGTATTTCTGCATCTGGCTGTGTCCCGGCTCTGGCGTGGCGTATTGGGCAGAGGCAGGCTCTCGTCAGTCGTACCTGTAAAACCTCGGACCTGACATGCTGGTTACTGCTGGCGCAGAGCCGCCGATCTGCAGGCTGAAGCTTTCTAGAGTTGCAATATTTTGTATCTGTTGGTACGGTTTCAGATTTATCTTCCTCCCCACCCCCCCAGGTATTACATTAAATAAATTCCACTCACACCAAAGAATTGCTCTCATATGCTCTTCATTTTCCTTTTGTGAAAGCTAATGGGTTTCTGGGAAATTAAATTACACAGTCATTTAGTGACAGTGCTAAGTGCAGGGCATTTTTACCCTTGGGTTTTTGCTCACAAGAGTATGTTAAGCTTAGTTTTCCCTTCTGTTTACAGTAATATTTCAATCAAATAGCTTTCCTAACATTTCTTTAAATACAGTAATACCTCAAGGCTTTCTACAAATGTAGCGGGGAGCTCGTGTCCTTTGTAATGTTATGCTGTAGCAGGTGTCCACTTGTGCTCTGTCCCCCTTGAGACTTTCATCTTCTTCCTAGTCAGCAGCTGTGGCAGAGGGGCCCTATCAGCCCTCCTCAGGTGGTGCTCAGGTGTGGGTCTGCCAGGTAGGTGCGTGGTCGTGGCTGCCTGCCTGCTCCCCCACCTCCCCTCGCTGCCGCTGCTGGCAGGAGGCCTCCGCAGCTCCCAGCGCAGGAAGGTGAAGAGAGGGGGGTGAGCAGGTGCACAGCGGCCGGCCTTCCCCGCTCCCTGTCGGTGATCTGCTCGCTACATGAGTGTGCCGGAGCGTTGAGGCAGTTCATCCTTAACAAATATGGGTAGTATTGTGCAAGTTTAGAAGATTTTTATAATCTCCAAATCAGTGTTGGAGTTGTTTTCAGACTTAGTCTGTGGTGCTGTGGTTCAAGGAAAAAAACAAAAAGGTTTTATTTCTGGCAAGTAAGAAAGTGAAGGAATCTCTCCTTGAAAATCCATCAAACTATTATGTTTTAACATTGTACTAGGAAGAGCTGCTGATGCCTTTTCACTGGATACTACCAGTGCCACAGGTACCTTCACAGGACTCATAGGAATCTCTGCACAGGTGGGGAGTTCTACTTGTGTCCCACAAGTAGAACTTGCAGTTCTAGTGGCCCGCGGGCAGTAGTGTTGCTTGCACTGTGCGCTAACGGGAAAAAAAATGGGACCTAGTGTTAATCATGTTGGAGGAGGATGAAATGTTGCCTTCTTCAAAAAGGTCTCACGCTTAAACCCAGAATTTTTGTCATACTGAGTACTTCTGAATTGCCAGTCTGGGAATTTAAACATGCAAGTCTGTGGCTTTTAAATTTTGAAATATTTTAGTTCTGAGTAAAATTTGTTCTGCAAAGCTTGGTTTTTAGTTAATGCAGTCTGATACATTTGAGTGTTGATTTATCACAGTGTACTCTGCCTGAAAAGGGGAAGAAATAGTAATCTGATGAAATTTTTGAGTCTTGCATTTCCTCTTTGTTATAACATGTCAGTTTAGCTGCTGTAGGGTATGTTTATCTGTTACAAGGCTCATCGGTGCATGAAATGCTGAAAGGGCATATTTCTCTCCTGTGGTTCCTGCCATCCCTGGGCACTTGTAGATGTGTTCCAGTGGATGGGATCAGCTGGGTGAAGCTGTAGGATTTTAAATTTCAGTCTGTCTGAAGACGCCAAGCTCCTTTCCAGGGAGAAGGGAGGAGGGGGTGATTCTTTCCCATACTGGTGATGTAACTTCCCCATGAGGCAGTTGCTTAGGGATCTACATAATAACTGTTATCCTGTTCAAATAGGAGACTGTAGAAAGCTCACTGGTGATTAAAAGATAATTTTGTAATTTTTCATGGCTTGTCTTTGTTTTGCAATAAAGATGTTTGCTTATCACCAGGTGCATAAAAATCATTTACTTAATCTCTATTTCATTCCATTAATTTTTTTTCATTCTTGCGTGCATGTAGCTGTAGCCTGTCAGTTGCTAGCAGTCCGGTTTTTAATAAATGCAGCAGCCTGTATCCAGTGATTAAATTCTGAACTGATCATCCAAAATGTTGTAACTAGGCTGCTCGTGCCAAAACAAGTGGCTTCTGTGATTTGGGGCATTACAGTATTTGCATTAATATGATATGAAGTTGGTAATAGTTTTCTTTAGTAACTGGATTTTAGTGAGTCAAATGTTTGTTGCTGCCGGAAACCTGACTTTGTTTAGATACACAGACATCTCAGAGGGGAAAGCAAAACAGATTAAATTGAACGAGCGAGCCTATAAAAGATGTAATTTTATTTTTTAAGTGCATGAAGGTGTTGGGCCTCTAATACTATTGTTTTTGTGAGTTGCCTGAGTGGCCACTGCGTTTTCCCTGGAGCTGTAAGCTGCTGTAGGTGTGCAATGCTTCAGCTATATAGTGGATTAACGGAACAAGTATCATCAAAAGAAAACAAAATTTTCTAATTTGATTTGAAAAATAATGTCTGGACACTTTCACTTTAGTCCAATATTGCACCAAAGTTTTGTTTCTGAAAAGTGGGTGAAAGATTTTCATGTAACAGAAGTGTGCAGAAGACCAGAGAAACTGCAACTCATTCTGTTAAGTGATGGTAATACCTTGCTTTATTTGCGAGGCTTTCTTGGTTGCTGTCTTTTTACGCTTTTTTGAAGGCTAGCAGCACTCTGGCTTTCAGATGGGTGTTCAGCTTCTGTCACTCTAACGCATATATTTACGTTGGGAAGTCGGCTGAAAATTCTGCGGAGTTATTTTGTAGGCATCCAGATGGAGGGTCACTTTGAGAAATAGAAACCTTGTTATCCTTATGTGTGGAAGCTTCACCTGGATGGCATTTGGTGGAGGGAGGGTGCTGTTTGATTGGGGGTTTCTTTGCAAGACACTCAGAGGGGTCCCCCATCTGAAGATGAAATAGGAGAGAGTTGATACATCATTTTATGAGATATTGTGTTTTATATATATTAAAGAAACTGACAGCATTTGGGATTACTGCTACCGATTCCTCTTTTTAAAGAAAGCAGTAGCCTTAAGTTCAGTGATGAAATAACAAAGGTTCATTGAAATGGGAATGGGGAAGAAACACAGCGATTACTATTGAAATAAATTGAGACTGATTTTACAGTTTTTCCTAAAACTGCGGAGGTCTGGCCATGAGCCTTAAAGGTAGTTGGGAACCAAGTGCACTAAAATATGTAATGTGTGTAAATGTAAAATATGTAAATTCGAATTGGGATTGTGCAAAACCAGTACTATCGTCACAATAACTGTAATGAAATTTTAGTTTACTTCCCAGTGTAATAGGGACCTCTAAAATAAGCCTGGGAATTTAGGCACAAATGCAATACAAATAAGGCATCTTGCAATTTCTTCCTCTTATACAACGGGACATAGAAAGCAGAAGTCTTGAGAGTAATGTGTGACTTGTTTAACAGTCTTGTAAGCTTCACGTTGATCCCTGGAGTCTGCATTGAATACCTACGTGCATGACTATCATAAGTAAATTTGTATCGTGTCTAAAAAAAGTTCTGCAGAGATAGAAAAGAGTGTACTTGTACGCTCTTTATCAGGGTACTGCAGTTTTAAGTACGTTTTCTGCATTGTAGGAGCAAAGTGAAATTTGCCTTACTATTTCGCTGTGATAAATAACACTTCTGTTTCTGGCTGGATTTCTTTCTTTCCTATGGCATCATTTATTTGTTTCACATATTGCTAGTCCATTACAAGCTGTCACCTCAGATTTAATTTATTTGTTTGGAGTCTTGAGGTACTTTCCAACTTAAACTACAGGTTGATTAACCTGTTTGAATAGAGATTTACAAAAATTAATTCCTTACAGAACCATATTTCTTAAATATGTCCTACCTATCTTAAAAGTTGCATTGCCTTATGAAATATTGTAGAGAATCTTCTGATCACGTCACCCTAACTTCAAAGGAGTTTGCAGAAGCTCATGTGAGTTATACTATAGAAAGCATTTAGCACACCTTAATATTCTACCTATCAGTCAAAAAATGAGATTTTTGTTTTCGCATATTTATAAGTTCTTTTTTCTTTAATTTTAGAGGAGATTTTGTTTCCATATAGATGTGTTGCGTTATTATACAGCTTCAGGTTTGAAAGATACTGAAATCTGTACAGATATGCAAGATTAGAAACTGAGCTCTTGCTTATTTTCTGAGATACAATTCTGTCTTACTTTGTACTTAGAGAAATGTCATCCTTTCACCTGACGTGAACTAAATCTTTCTTTTCAATGATAGGTGAGGTGATATTTTTTTTCAGCAGTGCTATGTTCTGTGGCGAAAGATCTGCTAATATATTCTACCTACTGAAACAATTTTTCTTTACATCTTCTGGGGTTGATATTTTTAAGCTTAAGATAAATGTCACTAGCATTACTAGTGTTTAAAATACTACTTTGTAAATAACAAAGCTGAGAAATCCACATGCCATTTTTTTTCAGGTGTCTGAATCTATCATTTTTCTGGGTACTTTGGGTTGAGCTATGAGAGCACAATCTGAAGCCACTCGTTCATGCAATGCCCGGTTTAACTTGCACTGCTATGTTGTCCTTGCCCAGCGTACTGGGGGCTTGGGCGTTATTTTGTTTTGTTTGATTACTGAGAGTGGTGGGAGGAGGAGCGATGATTGGCTTGTCTTTCTGGTGCTTGGCTGCATTTCCTTTAATTTTTTTGTTCACTGCTTTTATTCATCAATGACAATTTATAAACAGTGCATGTTTCACAATGATTTCAGCGTTGAGTGCCAAACAACTGTATGATTTTGTTCCTTTGCTTGACAGCTATCTGGCACTAAGCCCTGTGCACAATTGTAATGAATATTTTTGTCCAATATATGTGTATATTCTTTATTTTATTTATATTTTTGCTATTACATTAGAAATGTATCTTCCTAGAAATGTGGTTCAAAAGGTACATGGTAAAAAAACCCAACAACTTTGTAAAGCTCTTAAATGAACTGGGTATAAACCTGTTCCTTCAGCATTTTGGAGCAGGGGGTAAAGGGAGAGGGGCCAGAAGAGAAATACTGCTGGTTTTTGTTGGTTCAGTGGCTCAATTGCAAACTATGAAAAGAAATATGGTTTGTTGGCAGAAGGATAAAGCCCATGTGTTTCTCCAGTTGGTAACCATTTTATTTAGGATAGTTTGCTTACGTATACACAATAAACAGTGGGCTTTCAGCAATATATTTAGAATAGAGTAAAGGTAAAGAACAATGTTTTAAATATAGAGGATTTTCTGTATTGATTTATGTCATTTTACCTACATAGAAGAAAATTTGGAGCACAAATGTCTTGAACTCAAGGTATTGACTTTAGCTGGCTCTCTAGTGCTTGGTTGACATTCTGCAGTATGAAGGAGGCAAGCTGCCGTGTTGATTGTACTCCTCCAAGTTTCTGTTTTGTGTGCCTCCCCCTCTTCCCCCAGCATAGACACAGCTTGGTCTCATGATAGAGACATAGTGCAAATGCCAGTAAACCGATGTGAAATAAAACACCAAATTGAAAGGCAGTGATTCATCGGGAGAAAATGTTATCCAGGCCCCAGTAACTTTTTTTTCTTCTTCTAACTTGTGCTCTAAAGATTCGTTATTCCCTTGATAATCAATTTCAGCACCGCTATTGAACTGAAAGCTATGTTTTTAAAGTTGCCGCTGCCCTTCTATCTGATCTTACCTATCTTCTTGATGGTATTTTTATGTTGCTTTCTTGTTTGTTAATGCAATACAATTATGTGTCATTGGTCCAAATTATTTCCTTCAAAAAATGCCAAAACATCAGAGGTAGAAAATATTGTAAACTCTAATTTAACTAGAATCGTCAACAGAATCATCTGTCCTCAAATCTAGAGAGTATAATTTTACTGTAGTTTTACTGTGCGGTTAAACCTGTATTTTTGTCCCTTGAATGCACCCATCTGGATCAGTACACTGTTCCACCTGAGCACTTCCATCAGGCTCGCACTCAGCTGCACTTTGGGATTTTTCCTGTCTTTACCTGGCTTGTTTGTCTTCCTTGGTCTGTTGACTTTTTTGACTGTTTTAAGAAAGGCCATTTTTTGTGCAGATGTGTTGCTCTTTGTAGATATATTTTCTTTTTGTTTCCTTCATCTTAAATATAAATAAAATGAAGTTTTAAATCTGATTATGCTCTGTTGTTACTTACAGTATGGTACTTACTTGGCTATAGCACCTGACTCTTGAAATTTAGAGCATATCATTCTTCACATTCACTCTGGTTTTTTGTGGTTCTTTCTCTGTGCGCCTGTTACTGGCCGGTGCTATCTGTGGGATACCATGGTAGAGGAGTCTGTCTTCTGTTCCCGTGTGGGTCTTTTTGCTTGTTTGTGAGACATTTGCAATTCAAAACTGGTATCTTCGAAGTGATCTCTAAGTGCAGATTCTGAACAGGGGTGCTGTGTAGTAAAGTAAGTATTCTCCTCCACAGGACAGATTACTGTGCACTAGATTTGGAAGATCAAAACTGTTTGTTATCATATTGCAGTGGAGGTGTAGTAATGCATTCTCTGACCCTCTGTTAGAAGAGCTAGAAGTTGTGGTGAATGGACAAGAGGATAATAAAGGCCACTATAGGAAAATATGTTTTAAAGTGGATAATTATTTATTGATGGCCAACTTCTAAACAAACCTGCAAGGCTATGGCTTAGTTACATTGGAGGAAGGAATATGAGCCAGATGTTAAAATACCCTTTGGTTAGACTCTGAAAGAGTGAATTTGAATGCAAAATTAGTAAAAATTTGCTTATTTTTGTGTTAGGTCAACAGCATGGGTTCAGACATGCTGAAGGGGAACTTCGTAGTTTTCTACTGCAAAAAGCAAATTCACATACACATTTTTAGTGTCCAGTATTTCGTTATTTAAAACATGTCCTTTTTACTGAGGCTTCTGAGATGTGCGTGGATGCTTTTCAGAACGCTTGATCCCTTGTAGCATGTACCATGCTGCTCAAGGCAAGAATCTTTAGATGTCACAGTCATCTTGCCACACATGATGAATCACTTTGCCTAAAGATTTTCTGCCCACAAAGCCTCTGGGGTGGCTCTATCTCCCTAAGGATGTTCTGTTCGACTAGCCATCTGAACTTCTCTGCTGTGACCAGTTTAGAAAGTACTAAATCGAAACTTTTTCACTTTTTATTTCTGCTTATAAATAACGAAAGGGGTCATATCGTATAAATACATATGCAGAAGACAGTGCTGACCAAAATCAGAAATAAGGCACAAAAAGAACTAGTTGGGCTTTAAAAAGACAATATGACTTTAAACTTTTTTTGGAAGCTTTTTTTTTATTTAGTTTGTTACAAGAATCATGTCAAGTGATTGTAGTACAGGGTACTGTCCAAAATGTGTTTTCCTGTGTTTTTTTTCCTTCTTTTTTTTTTTTTTTTATTGCTAATAAACCGATGTGCGTAATGAGTTTCATAGCTTTCCTGATTTTGTCTCTCTTTGGATACATTCTTTAGTTGTATTGGCCTGTAAGACAGGATTAGTGGCAGCTGGTAATAAAACCTGACGTTTCAAGATACTGAATAGATATCTGGTCTCCTTTCAGTGGTCCATAAATTTGCTATAGGGAGCCTGCGGGACCACCCTATGAAGAACATTTTAAAAATACAAGATTTAATGCAATTTAAGGTTTTTGAAATGGTTCAAAATTTGTAGCAGGTAAACTTAAATTCATATCCAGTTGTTCAGTTTTCAAATTCAGTGGTCTAAAACGATATGCACTGACCATTTTGTTGTGGCAAGATGCATCTTTCCCATTTTTGCAAATTTATAGAAGTAGTACTCAACAGTAAGATATAGGAAGTGACAAACTACAGCAAGTAAATTTTATTTTGAGCTTTTTTTTTCATATTATTTGTATTCTTACCCTTCCTGCCTTTTTGATTTTTGACTGTCTTTTTGACAATATGTATTCCTGTGTTCTCCCCTTCCCGTGTGATCAGTGGAGTCCCTAACTCCCTTTTTAGCCTGTTCAAGGTCTGTTGTTGTGAGGAGGAGGAGGAGGTGGCCCTTTGCCTTCTCTACTCCCTCCCCCTGAGAAAATCCACCTGTTCTTCACGAGCAGACTTTTGCAGTGATTTAAAAAGGGGATGGAAATGTACCTGTGAATTACTAGATGGCCATATTCCATCTTTTGCATTTGTACACAGAATGACCTTTTCTAACTTATGCTGCCTTCCTCTGTGCTGTCCTGTTGACCCTTTTCAAATACTTGCTTAAATAAGCATTGTTGGGAGAGCTGCTCATCTATTTTCTGTTTTGGAAGACAAATCTAAAGAAAAAATTTTCCAGAGACTTCTATTTTTTCCCCGAGGATATTGATTTTCTTTTTTCTTTTTTTAGAATAACTCTCTATCTTGCGGAATATATTTTCATTATCAAGAACAGCCTTTAAAGATAAAAAAGCTCTAAGTAGTGTAGGCATTCTGTCTGTCATAACTTAAAAATCCTTCTTTTTGTTGAAAATGTAAAAGATACCAACTCCTTAAGAACCAACTCAGTAACTACTGTAAAAACAAAACCCAAAACATTCCTCATAGCTTTTTAAAAAATAGTAATAAAAACCAAACCTCAGCCTCAATGTAATTCCAACTCTTCTTTGCAAGGAGACTTTTACCAATAGAAGGTATTCCTGATTTTTTTATAGAATCATGAAACATTCTGGTTTTGTTAGCTTTTTCACATTTGCAATTTTGACAGCTACGGGAAATTCTTAAATGTATGCAGTCTGTGTCACATTGAAAAAGTTGTATTGGAATGAAAATTTTATTTAATACCTGAAAGTATAGCATGATTGGTTATAAAAATGCTTATTTTGAAGTCAAAGCCAGTTATGCCTGCCCAAGGTTTAATATTCCTTTTTTATAATGAATCCAGCTGTGAAGCCTGAATGGAAATCAGACAGCTTGATGCTAACAGCTGATCTGAAGGAATCCAGTTAGGCAAAACGTAAAATGAATAGTTTTTGTTGACCCTGGATAAAGCTGAGTAATGTCAGTATAGGTGATTAGATAAAAGGGACCGGTTAAGCAGTAGCTTGTATCTAAACTTTAAAGCATTCAATTTAGCTGGGTTTGTATGTTTCTATAGTAGTTAAAGAGCATTCTTAGTAGTGTTACAGATTTTCTTTGGATTTGAATGCTTAGAAGAATTGCATTTACTAAGGGAAGCAAGTACCTAATTTTAGCATGTTTTCAGTTTGCAGTTTTATTGTTGAATGAATTTTGTAAAGCTTTTTTTAACACTGAGCAAATGCATGTCTTTTGCTTGTTAGGGTAACATTTGCATTGACTGCATCTCATTTAACCATTCTTACTCAAGAAATCACAAAACCCTTTCAGTCTTAGCTATCAGCTGTCATAAGGTCCGACACATTTTTACCTCTGTTTATTATAAATACTAATTTTGCTGTATTTGTGATACTGTGAGTACTTCTTGCAGAAATCCATTTCGGGTTACCCTTGTAACCAGTTACCATTATGCTGACAAGATAAGTTATTTTTTTTATAACTGTTTTGTTCATTAACTTCTAGCTCCCTCTTTCCAAACAGTGGTGCTTGTCTAATTTTTAGTGAATGAATAAATCAAAGCTACTTCTTACAAGATAGATTTTACTAATTTATACACTATATACTTGGTGAATTATATATAATGTTTTATTGATAACTTTGCTTCTGTATATTTTAGGGGTAAGAGTCATAGTATAAGCAAATCTTCACTGGAGTCCTTTGCTGTAGGAAATGTCTCAGGAGTTATGTATTGTTTTGTTTATGGATTAAAATTCATGTTACTGTTGTCATGACTCCTTTACTGATTTGAACAAACTGATTAAAATCTGTTACTATTCTCTTGGATGTCCTTATAGCTATAACAGTTGGATCCCTGATACCTGTGCCATGCACTTCTTAAAAATTGTATTCAGAAGTTCACTAAAATTTGTCTCTGGTGCATTTCATGCTGTCTCTGTAGAAATCCCCTTGCTCATAAGCAATACCACCTTTTGCCATCTTGCTGTACTCTTTCTTTTGAAGTTTCTCTGATAAATCTTTTCCTTTTATGTTCTAGTTTCCATGTGTTGAGCTGAACCCTCACTTTCTATGTCTTAGCTTTTTTAGGTATAGTTATGTCACAAGCAAGCAAAACCCTACTCATTTCCCACCACAGTCAATGAGAAGAGAGGCTCAGTTTTGTCTGAGGACCAGAGGAGGTTTGTCTGGGGTATGCCTCCTACCAGAAACACGTGTCCTTGGCTTCACGCATGTAGCACAGGGAAGGCAGGTGAGGTGCTCAGACTGGCCTGGACACTTGTGCTAACTGTCCCCTTGTTCTCCCTCTTGCTTCATGTTTCCAGGTAAGGGTAAGCTTTACTGAGGCTTTTTCATTTTGGATGAGATTGCTTGTCAAACTCCTCCCAGCCCTTTCCATTGTGAATGTCGCCAGCTGTTAGTTCTTTGCCTCTTAAGAGATGTCAAGTCTGTAGCATAGCCATCAGCTTGCCCTATGTTGCATATGAAGTGTGACTAATATTAGTACTTAATTCATTATATGACATTTTTCATTTCTTTTCAAGAGCTTTCAAAATGAAGGAAGCTGAATTTAATCTAAAAACCTGATCTTATTAAAGAAGATATTCTGATTTTAACACTGTAGGTTCCCCAGATACTACAGTAATTAGCATTCTGTAAGTGCCCAGAATGGAACTGGTCGTCAGGCCCTTAATTTGATGATTTATTGATTAATGATTTTTGTATTCTAGTGAGGGAGAACACTTCCTCATCTGCTGCTGGTCAACATAATTCTGCAAAAGGATGTGAATATTCCTTTGATATTACTCACGTTTGTTCTTTAACCCTTCTGTGCTCCTCTGCCTAACACCACCAAGTCTGCCACCATTTTATTGTGTGGAGTTTTTGGATTACAGGACTCAGATTTGGCGTTGTAAAAAGGTGAATCATACCAAGACTCTGAATTGAGAGCAAAACGCAAATACTTTTGTGCATTTTTCTGAGATCTTTGAGATAGGGAAGGGAGGAAGCCAAGGAAAGAAGATAAAAGGGTCTGCAGCAGTACAAATCACCAAATGATCTGCATTCTAACTATAAAAAAATGTGCTTTCTGCTTCTGACGTGATTTTTCTTTTCCCCTCCTTGTACTAATGAATTAAAGTGTGCCGTAGTCCCTTTGTGTAGCCTCCCGGATGGGAAAGGAGGAATTGCCATTGACCTAAAGCAACATGTAGTGCTATAGAGTGCAATCTAAGAACTGTACTCTTATCATGCGTACTATAATTATTTTTCCAAGTAGTTCTCAGCAATTTATGTCCGAAAGCAAAGCTGAGGTGGTTCAGTAGATGCTAGACTTGCCTGATTTAACTGTATAATTCAGCGGTGTCTGCTTTTCATACAATGAATTTAAGAAAAAGAAAAGTAAAACTAAGCTCTTTGCTCTGATACCAAATGGTGGAGTCCTACCTACCTGGGCACTTACAGTATTCTAAACATGAAAAGTGCATATTAATAGTTTGTTTAGTCTTTTACATTTCAGTTGCAACTCATTTGACTTTTAGCCCCAAGGCATAATGTAATTTCAAGAGAAGATGCACTCCTTGTCACATTTGTTTCCTGAGTATCTTTTTAACAGTGCAAATACATAATAGTATAGTGTGATAAGCTCTGGCCAAAATGTGTCCATATCCTTATGTCCGTAATGTTTATTACAATTCTAAGTCATCAATAACACAAACATAAATTAACATTTTTAATTGGCATTTTTGCAAACTGTAGTCAAAAGCAGCTAGTGCTCTGATTCAAGTCTTGGGGTGGCGTGATCACGTTACTTTGCATAATTTTTTTTATTTGCTTGTTTTAAAACTAATCTGTGATACTTGCTTTAAAAGAAATAAAACAATTTCTTTTCACTGAGAGCATTGTCAAGCATACAGATAATTTTTTTTAATAGTTTTAACTTTGGTTTTTTTTGTTACCGGTGGTCCTGTTTGTTTCAGAATTTTGTCTAACATATCACTGAGTACAGAAGCACATTCTTCCATTGATTTTCATCCCGCTTTGTCCTTTATCTCTGCTTGCTTGCTATTGTTCAAGGGTTGCTTTGTGAAAGGTGCGAGCGTAGTGCACAGTTTATTTTGGCAAAATGAATAAAGTTGCCATTGATCTGGGTCTGAGCTGACTACCCTTCCTCGGGCAGAAGTTCTTAGCGTCAGGTTGTTTCCTTCTTGCAGGCTCTGCTCAGATTGCAGTGTGGAGCCGGTGGTTCAGCTCTACCCGGCACTCTATTAATATGCACAACATGACCAGTTTCGGGGGAAGGTTATTAGAATGCTGGTTTGTATCCTCCAGTGAATGAAATGATGTGTGATTATGAAGTCATCAGGCATGGACCAGTAAGGCTCGAGAGAGCCTCCCCCCCAGGTCCTGGGGGTGCCATTGATTGGTGACCATGTGTTTGTGCCCGATAGACTGTGAAATGGTGTGTTGCTACACGGCTGTGTTGCACCTGCGCCCCACCGAGGTGATTGATTGGTTTGGTCATGTGGAATGTTCCCATCTGGTCTGCAGTAATGTGTTTTTTTTGTTGGGTTCTTTTTTTCCTTCCTTCCTCTTCTCTCCCATTTTCCCTTCGTCTGCAAATAGCAAGCACTGGCTGAGTAGTTAGAGCAGGCAGTTGCAAAAGGCAGCGCCAGTCTTTGCCTTGAGAACAAAGTAGGGCTGCTGCAAGTGCAGCAAGCGCTGTTTACATTTCTGCTAAAAGATCAGATAGTTTGTGGTGTGCTCATGAGCAGCTTTGGGACATCTATAATTTTTTTTAAAAAACTGGGGGAGGGATGGGATGTGACAACCAAACCCCAAAACCTACGTGTTACTCTGCAGATTTCTTACTGTTTTTACAAAAGCGCTCTGCTATTGTAATTAGATTACCCAAGTAATGGTGCGTGTGGAAGATCTTATTTAACCTCAGAAAAGTAGTAGTTTATTTATTGAAAACTACTGATGTTGCACTTTAAATGCCAAGAAATTATTTTAGTTCCTTTAAAAAAAATTCTATAGTTACTTTGGGCGGTCTTGTTTGATATTTCTTAATCTCACTCCTTTTTCATAATTGATCTATTCATTCCACTTAATGACTAATTACATATCAGAGCACATCATCAGCAGCATTCATCATTGTAGAATGTAATAATCAATGACATTTCAACAAAGGAAAAAATAAATATGCAAATAAGGACTCATTAACATTTGCATGAGCTGTTTGAATAATCACGTTGCTGACAAGGCTGTAATTAACAGAAATTGATGCTGAGTTCAGTATTTGATAGTGTGTTTTCTCAGCGTTTTATTGTTGTCACTGCGGGGGCTGGAATGAAGTTCTGCTCTACTTGTACCTTGACTTAGGCTTGATGTGATGGGTTGTGCCAGGTAGCAGAGGCTTCTGGGAGTCCTTAATTCATCTGTGACCTACACTTAATGCATAGAAAGATATTTTACTTAAATTACCGTATTGTTAATGAAAGACTGTTAAATTCTTGGTAATTATACAACAACTGAAGGCAAACCTTCTCTCCAAAGTCAGGAAAACTAAAAATGATTCAATTTTTTTTTTTTTAATTGAGAATTTTTTACATGAGTCAGGCACTTTGAAACTGTAGGATTTCTTATTTGTGTTGAAAATGAGGTATTGATGCAGGGTTTTTTGGTGTTTTTTTGTTTCTTGTTAATCTGGCACAGTGTATCAGTGTCAGGAGGCTTGAGCTTTATTGTAATTGAAAATCACTTGCTAAGGAAAATGTTGTGTAATTATGAAATGTACAGTCTCTCTCTCTGTCTCCCCCCCTCCCTTTTTATTATTGGAACTTTACTCCCCCCTCCCTCTTTTTTTTTTCCTGAAGCTTCCTCTTTTTGTCATGGATATCAACTGAAATGCACAAAACAATAAAGCTGTTTATGTCAGTTTTTTTGGATGACTGTAAGTGCTGATTATAACAAGTTTAAGGAATTTCCTTTGTTGAGTGTGTACCCACGCCATATGGCTCAACATGGAACATTAACTTGACAGGGATAATGGATTGTGGTATATGGAGACAATTTTGCCTGCAGCTTCACTATAACTCATTCTGGTTGGGGATCACAAGTTTATAATATAGGATGCAGCAAACATCCAGATGGATTTACTTTACATAAAAGAGTTGCATTTCTTTTTATTTCCTGCCTGTAATTGGGAAAAAAAGACTTTTAAAAAAAGAATTAAAAAGTAGTAAACAAAGAATGGCTCTTATTCAGGGAAGAAAAATCTCAGTGAAACTGTGTATATATGTGGCTGAACTGTTTTGGATACACTGAAACATAGGTGAAGTGTTGCTACTTATACACACATACACGTACAAGATTTTTCAAATAATATCTCAAGTGGTTTCACTTTTCAAAAGATTTCAGTATAGCTCCAGTTCTAGAAATACATAATGTTCTAGGATAGCGTGGAAAAAGCTATTTGAAACAAATCTCTGATTTTTACTTAATTATAACGACTTTTTTTAATCATAAGCAAAATGACCACTTAATTAGCATTCTGATGCTTTGGTAGTGGTCTGATGGTACCCTCTTTTCTTCTAGGAAAAAAATAATCCTTATAAGTTTTTTGTAATATAAGGAAGTAAAATACTGTTGAAGTAGTTTAATTTGTTTGCTTCAGTGGTTGCCTGATATAATGGGAAGTGTCCAAGTGTCTTAGAGTGTAGCAAAAATCGGTGTAAATCTAATGCATCCTACTGAATGATCTGCGTGCCCAAAGTAAGTCTTAATTTTACAAATACTTCTACATCTAAGAGACTTTAAGCACGCATAATCCCGTTAAGCACGTATGTAGCTGTTCGAAGGATCAGGGCCATAAATCCATATTTAGGATTTCAAATAGAGCTACATGAGATGGCTTCAGCATTCCTGTGCACTTGTGATTGAGTTATACTCCAAATAAAATTGAGTGCTTTGCTATCTGAAAAGCAGACATCTTTTAGATACCGGTTTCGGACATTCTTTTAAAACATCAGTTTTTTGCGACTCTGGAAATCTTGACCTTCCTTCCAAAATAGCATAATTTTTTTTTTTTTCCTTTGAACCACTATCACATGGATATGAATTTGTTAATTTTTTTTTAATTAGTTTTGAGAAGTACCTGAGCAGATGGAAAAGACATGGTTTATGATAAGGAAAGAGGGATAGTGGTTGTGATTATAATAGATACTGTTTGTCTGTCCAGTCTCCCTCCCCCATTGCTGACTTCGTAGGTTGACATCCCAGTTTAGCATCTCTAATCATTATCCAAAGTTTCAAAAAGTACACAGCTAGAAAGAATCTGCTTTTGAGAAGGGAGCAATAAAAAGGATCACTAACTATTGACCTGTGAAGAATCTGTGTTAGCTTAAGATACGGGGTTTCCTTCAGGTTTTCATGCTGCAAATTATACTTTAAAAAGCTTCTCTGGGTTCATTCATCTTCCCCCTGCATACCAGGCTGTATGTGTGATAATCACAGCCAGGTGGGAATTTACTATGGACTTAAGGACATTGTTGCTTGTATTCTTAGTATGGAGTCCCTTATTTGCTACTGCCGCTGCAGTTGCAAAAAGAGTCTCAGGAAAATGCATGATATATCTTGTAACTTTTTAAATAAAACTTGTTCCATGTTTGAAGTAGAGGAAGAACAACATATCTAGTATGCTAGTCAGCTGGTGGATCTCTCTAATTTATCGTCCACCATTTGGGAAACACTAGGACAGGAAAATGTGCACCAGTGTTGCAATAAACTTGAAGAATTTAAATCTGTAGATAAGAAAATTCTTTCCAGGAACTGTAAGGGGAGTTGACTATTCCTACCAGCTTCTGGACTTCTTGTCTCCTTTTTGGCTCCAGAAGGAAAATAAGAGTCAAAACCTCAGCAAACACTTAATAAAATTGAAATTTTGAAGATAGCATGTCTGTCCTGTATCAGCATTTACTGACCCACCAAGGAACTTCTGCAGGACTGTATTTGCAAAATAACATCAATGTTTTTCCTAGGTTACAGTGATGACTACCTGCAACATAGATTACACTCCAGTTAATAGTATTCTGTTAATATGTAAGTGCTCTGTTGGCAATAAGAAAGCTTCTTTTTGTGTGTGTGTGTGTGTGTGTGTGTGTGTGGTTTTTATTCAGCTCCTGGAAAAGCTACAAAAGCAGGCTTCACTTTTTTCTGATCTTGTAATCTGTAGTGGCCTATGAGGAGCGCACTGATGATCCAGCCTTAATGGCTTAGTGTAAGGATGTTATAGAAGTCCAGTAGGTTGTCAGTAGAAAGGCCATCAATAGAAATTTATTAAGAGTAATGCTTGAAAGCGAATTCCACTGGCCTCTGACAGTAAGCTGCTGTAACACTCTTTGATCCTGAAGGGTCTGCTGAATCTCAAGTTGAAGTCAGTGGTTTTTGTGTAAAGAGCAACGAATTTTATTATTTTTGTTTTGCTAATGATTTATTAATAAATATTGCTGCAGTCTTTGGATTAATGTTTTTCTTTATTGAGCTGTATTTTAAAGGAACTTGGTTGGAAGGGTAGTCTTGTTCCATTTTGGTATAAGGATATGTCTTTAGGTTATATTTTCCATCTGATTATTTTTGTAATGATGTAGACATTTTTTATAATGCCATAGATACGTTTGATTGCTATATATGTGAGTAGCTCAATCTTTAGCATGATTAGAGTACATTAAAACAGGAGGGGGAGCTCTCACCACAGCAGCAGCTGGGCAGAGTGGGGAGCAGTGCAGTACGTGGTAACAGCAGAGGGAGGAGGGGCTGCAATAGCTACAGAGTAAGAGGAGCACCCTGAGAGCGCTGAAAATGTGCCACCAACTCCCCTCCATTTCAAACTCTTCTTGGAAAGTTATTTTCATGATATTTCAGTAGTTAAATGTGGATGTTTGTCTTCTTTCTTGTCCTTAAACACGTGCATGCTGTGAGCCAGGACTTTGTTTCTTCGCTTGGAGAGGGTGTATTATTACTGTATTTTATGGCAAAAACAGAAATGGATTTCGGTCTGTATAATTTAAAGAAAATAGTTTCTAGCTTAAAATAGCACTTCCCTTAAGTTGCAAATCGGTTATTATTGACATGTTACATTTTCAATATTTCCAGAAATTTTGACTAAATATCTTAAAAACTACATTAAGAGTAGACTAACTGAGATTACGCATCCTTTTTTGTCAGATTTCTCTGTAATCAGTCTGCAGTCCACCAATATTCTCCTAAGCGTACAGTTTAAATTATATGAGCAGTCCCTGCTGAATTTCATTCATTCGTATACTTGTAAATACATATGTGCTTAGTTGCTTTACTGAATTGGTGCCTAAAAATGCTTTAATAAATGCAGAGTATTGTTTAGGTCCTGTTTTTAACGTGGCTTTTAGAATCAGACCAATGTGATTAAATCAAGGTGCGTGTAACAGCAGTGTGCTGACCAGTGTGAAAAGGTGAGTGACCATGTACTTAAATTGAATCTCAAACAGATGAAAAGCTAGCTAATATGGGGCAGGATTATATTGCATCTTCCCCTAAAGCAGAAGACTGTCTCTCATGATATCTTCTGTTCTAAAGAGAGGTGCGTGCTTTAACGCTCCTTCTGGGGAGAGAAGCAGCACTGAAAGCCGAGTGCTGTTCCTCGTCCCTGAATTGCCATGTGCCTTTCCCCATTTACCAGTTTTAAAATGATCCCCGTAATATTTTTCTTCAACAGTTCACTTGAAGCAAGTGAGTTGGAATTGTAACAGGGAGCAAAGTTTGAAATTCTTTAGCCAAAAATTTCTTCATACTGTGGGGGCAAATGCTACGGTTACCAAAGTCTTGTTTCTGGTTATGTACTTTGTTCAGTAATTTGGAAGACTTCGCAGTAGTATCATTACTTGCAGAATTGAATAACTTTTCATTTCAAGACAGAACACCAGCAGGGTTTGAAATGTTTGAGTTTGGCAGGAAAGGGCTTATCTGTAAAACAATGAAATTGCGTTGGGGAAATACAGTGCCTCTGTTCAGCTGAGGCGGGCCGAGGTACACTGCGAGCTGTTGTGAGCTGCAGCTGCATTTACCATCAAACACTGAGTTGGTGCCGATGAATGTTTTGTTTTTAGTGTCATGGAAACTGTGAGCCAAAGAATGGATATTCTATTCATCTGGGAAAATAGCAGTTCACTGCATAAAACATCAGTTGCTTCCAAAGCAGTTCTTAAAATAGACTTTGTGAATATAACCCTAAAAGTAAAAGTGCAACAATTTAAATCACCTCAGTACTACTTTGTTTTTCTATTAGAATATACACGTGAATTAAATTAACATAGAAGTAGTGAGAGTTTTAAGATACAACTGTAGCATGGAACTCCTACAGTGATTCGATGTTTTACTTTACTGTGCAATCTTTAATCTAAAAATGGAGAGGTCCAGACATTTCAATAGCAGTCTTAATCCTTTTTATTACCTTTCTTCAAATGGTTTGCTCAAAGCAGAATAGTTTTGGTCATCGTTCGGTATCACTTACTGTTTCATATAGCATAGCAAAAATTGTAAAACTCACTGCAGAGACCGGGCATCCAAGAGAGTGCTCTCATGGACAGAGAAGGAAAGATGGTATGGAATAAATAGTATGTGGGGTTTTTTAAATGCATGAGTGTTTTTGCAGAGCCAGTATGTAAAGAGTAATTAATTAAGGGAGTTAATTCAGTTGAATTGGAAAGCTTAAATTTGTTTGTTTCGCTTTAATTTTGATGTTGGAAGGGGAAATAAGTATGAGATCTGAGTGTAAGGGGTAAAGAGAAACCAATACAGAAATAGATATATAAAGTCATTGCCCTGCTGTGGAAAAAAAGGAAGCTGAGAAAAGAAATGGGAGAGCAGAAGTGATTCGACCTGAGTGATAGGAAGTTGGAGGATTTCAGAATCCAGGATTCTGGAATGGATGTGTTACAATTGAAAGAAAGGATGCATCATTTTGAAGTCTGCTTCAATGTCCAGTGAAAGCGATGGGAATCTTCCTGTTGACTGTATTGCTCTCTAGCTTAGTTTTGGTTGGTTTTTGTTTGTTTGGGGGGTGTATGTGCGTGGGTTTTTTTTTTTTTTTTTTAATTGGGGAATCCAAAATTGGATGCGATATTTTAGATATGGTGTAACGAGTTCTGAGTAGAGGTGGATAATCACCCCCGTCCAACCTCCTGTCTCATGTGCAGCTTGCCTTTCAAGACCACCGATCCTCCTCAGCAGACTTGGCCCCCAACCTTAGTCTGTCCCAGGTGCAGGACTTTACATTTGTTACGGTTGAATTTTATGAGGTTCCTATTGGCCCAATCCTCTAGATTGTCTACATTCCTCTGAATGGTGGTCCTGCCTTCAAGCGTACTAACTGCATCTCCCAAATTGGGGTCTTCTGCAAACTTTTTTAGGGTGTGCTCTGTCATCTTCTCCAGGCTACTGGTAAAGACATTAAGCAGGACAGGTTCCATATACACTGTATAGTTGGTAATGACAAAATTATAGATGCAGGAAGATTGATTAAAAACATAAATTTAGGTTGAAAAGCAACTGCATGAGAAGTAAAAGAGGTGCTTGAGATGCTGAGACTTAAATGAGTAACTCGAGAAAGCAGGATAAAGAAAAGCCTTTTTTTCTAAGTGTTTATGACTGTTTAGTATCTAGGAGTAATGTGTAGTGAGAGCTTACAGCACAGATAAGAGTTAGATATGAAATGGGAAAGTGTCTTTGAAATTAATCCTAGTTTGTGTATAAAAGGCTTCTTTAATAACATGCAAGCTCCACAGTTCCCATTCTGTAGTGCAGGGAATTGAAGTACAAGCAGGTAAAATAGATAAAAAGATACAAAACCCACACGGTTTTTACGTTTACTCTTTAATACCATTTAGGCTTAGAAGGAAGATTTTCACTTTGCAGTGCTGTCAGGTACCATAACCACATGTTCCTCACCCCAAGGTAGACATTTGGGCTTTCCTTTTCAATGCCTGGGGAGATTCCCTGTGGGATTTGCAAAGGCCGGTGTGCCTCTTGCAGTGCTGCTGAGGCTGGCCAGCAGGAAAGGTTAGGATAATGGTGGACCATGGAAATTTTCCATAGCTGCCACCCTCCTCCGCAGGATAAATGTAGTTAAACAACAGGAGGCTGTAGAGCCTTGTCTCAATCCTGCAGGCATCTTTTTGCGCTTGGCTGAATAAAAAGGCAGCTTACTTCCTTACATGCAGTTCAGAGTGCTCCAGATCAGTGACCTGTCTTCAGTTGTTTCAATCTGCCAACAAGCTCTGAACTTCCAGCGACACATTTAGATTGTCAAGTTGATGATTTAAAAAAAAAAAAAAAAAAAAAAAAAAAAAAAAAAAAAGGAAAGGAGAAAAAAAAAAAAAAAGAGAGAGAGAGACTAAATCTAAGGGCAAGGTTTGAGTCACATTGTCACTGAAAAATACTCAGTGATGATCCTCTGTTTACAATTGCATTTTAAAACCTTGTCTGGTGCCTGGCTTTTACTCCCTTGATGCATTATTATTTTAAAAGAGTAATTAGATTATTCCTTTACATTATTCTTTTAAAAGTAATCCATTTTTTTTGTCAAAATATTTTATTGTATCAAGGCACATACCTTACAAAAGTTGGTACATTAATAGTATACTCTGCTAGCTTACAGTGTGAAAAGACACCTTTCCCACAAATTCAGGTTGACTAGCATTATCATTAACCTACCTAATCCTTTATTAATAAAATTCCATGTTGGTGATTTCATTATTTATTATTTGCTATCAGAGGAATAAATTATTTGGGTAGTCCTATTTGCTTATTTTAAATATTGTACAAAATGAACTTTCTTCCAGAGATCTTGCACTTCCTGGGTATTCTAAGACTAAGTAAACACCAATGTTAATGTTTGAGAGAACTCCTTGGTTTATATATATTAGAAAAAAAATTTTTAAGTCCTTTTGGAGTCAGGTTATCTAGACCTGCTGATACAAAAGTGCAGAATGTTAGCAATTGCTTTTACATCTTCCTTGCTGTTGGAATAGAAAATATTTCATCATTCTTATTCATGTTATCATTTCTATAAAATAATTACCAATATTGCCATGAGTATTCCTTTTCTTCTTAACATGCTGAGGAAAAGTGTTTTCCTTATCTGCTTTAAGTCATTTAAAGCAGCGTGATGATACCTCTGGAAAGCATGGGTAGCCAAGCAGAGAGGCAGTATTTATTGATGCATGAAGTTTTTTTCTTTAGTTTCTTGAACAGCACACCACGTTCCTTGGTGTTTTTAAATCCGAGACTTACGTTCACTTTGACTATGTCTGGACCATGTTTCTTCAGTCACGTTCCCATGACTGTTATGATTTCTTATGAAGACTTCTCTCTTTCTCTATTAAGAATGCCACTTGTCTCGCCTCCGAAAATAAACAGAGAACACATGTTTTCCTTTGTAACTGTTGGTTTTTTCTGGGTTTTTTTTGGATAATGCTTAAACAGTGTTCATCCTTCAGGTCCCTTGGCAGTAAGATATCAGTGTTTTCATAAATGTATGGAGATGTGGGGTGCCTACAGATGAGGGGATGGTTTGGAGAGATCTGTATTTTTTGAGTGATTTTTTCAGTAGATAGTTAAAAGTTCATTCTCTGTGTAGCTCCAATACCAGCTTGCCTTTCTGCAACACAGTGATGTTCTCTTGTGCAGTTATCTTCTATGTTTTGGGGCTTGGTAGGATTGCTTTCAATTTCTGGACAGTTTAAAGTCCCTTACTGTAAATACTGGTTTTGTACTGAAATAAGAGCACCTATTTTAAGCTCTTAGCATTTTAGGTGCTTTGTATTAATTTAGACTATCTAACTATTCTTTATGGGGTTTTTGTTTCACCTTCTTTTGGCTCGGTGTGCTTGCATATAGTGCATGTGAAGAGTTAGGAGTTTTCAGCCCCCAAACAGGAGATGGTTCCTTTCAGGCACTGTCTTGTGAGGATTTCCCCTCCTGTTTTAACAGATAATTTGGTTTACTCTGCGGTGCCTGCACAAGTTGTTCTCTTGAAGCAGTAATACTGGGAAAACACTTAACATGTTGTTTTGTTTTCTTCTGAAATCTGTTTTAGCATCTAATGAGTGTCTGGGATTTGGTTTGCTTTGTTTTGTTTTGGGGTTTTTTTTTTGCAGTCTAGCAGCTACTGCTAGTCTGGAGACCACAGTTTGGGAATACCTGATTTACAAACTTCTATCTTTGTGTGATTGGGATAGCTGTATTGCCTGTGAAGAGTGAAGCTTGAATAAGTTATGCAAGTCATCCAAATAAGAACTGTCAAAACTTTAGTACAACAGAGCACTATTGTATGCATTTGCCAATTGCTTTATGGAAGATGGTTATAAATGCTTGCCATGTTTGTACCTGTGTTTATATAGAGAATGGGCGAGGAGGGAATCTTTGCTGACAAAGCTGGCTTTTCAAGTTTAATGAGAATTAATAGATCTTGGATGCTGAGAGGAGCTGTAGATACCTACAGAAGTAACTATTTTTAAATGTTTATATAATGTTATATATATAAAGTAATTTAGCAATTTGTAGTCAGTAGTGTCACCAAAATAATCTTTTAATCAGAAGCAGGTGTAGCATTTTGTTGTAAAGTGCGGATTCTCTATTCGTTTCCAATTATAAAATCGTCTTGACTTTAGACTTAAGAATCTACTTGATGTTCAAAGTCACTGGTAGAAGCTTAGTAATTTTTGTCCTTAAATTTGGGACAAATTCCACACCAGGAAAGCAAGGGATGCTTTTCAAGTTAGTTGTAAATAACAACTTCGTTAGTTGCTTGAAAATTTTAACTAAATCCCGTGGGGATGAGATGAGGAAGATGGCAAAGGGAGAAATATTTTAACAGAGAAAGCGAAGACACTTGGATACTCTAGAAATGCATGGGGTGGATTGGTGAGGTGGGTAAAGGCATGTGATAAAATGCCTTCTTGTCACCAGTGTGGAATGTGTGTTTATTCATATGCATACTCAATTTGGTTATTGTCTTCTGGATATTGTCCATCCCTGATTTCCTTCATTTTTAGTATATTTTTAGTGTAGTAATTTTTAATGTGTTTCTCTTGCTGGATGTTTTGTTTATGCATAGCACACATTAACAGCTTAATAGAATGGTAACATTATTTATGGTAAGGTTAGCCTAGGGTAGACATAGTAGTAGGTAGTTGAAACTAAATACACTAAACAGCTATTCAAGAATTATTTGGTTCACATACTTGCCCACATATGCTTGGGGGAGGAGGAGAAGAAAGTTCTATCTTCATTTAAGAGGTTTGTACTCCGTCTTTTCCCCTTGCCTTCAGTTACTCATGTGCACCTTCCTGCCAGAGACTTCAGTCCCTTTTAGCCTTGCAAACGTTTGATTTGTTATTTAGCACAGTATAAGCCTGGTAAGTGGAGGGACAGGAATAGTATTGAGGAAGGAACCTTCATGGATCAGCCACTGATGGAATAGAAATGTTCCCAGTTGGACATGAGCATATAAATTACAAGTTCGTAGGGTCAATCCAAATATAATGTGGAATTTAGTCCACCCTTACCTCCTGTGTATCTGAAGTACATAAGAGCATTAATAAATTGTTTTTATAGCACAAGATCTGTGCAGTGCTCTGCAAACTGACAAAATATTCCATCTTTTCTTAGAAGTACTTACAAATCAATGGGATGAAAGTGTCAAAGGCATGTCTTTGGAAAGCAAGTTCTTTAATACCACCTCACACACTGACATTATTTCTTTTTAAAATATTGTGATAAAGAAGTTGTGAGAAATCCCTTGACTTCTGTGTTTAACATCTTAATAAATGTACTCTGAGATTTATTGCCTGGTCAGTTCAATCAGTAGAATTCTTACAGTGAAAGATACCTGCAAATGCCCACACAACTATAAGAATAAAAGAACTGAACTTTTCTAATCTTTGGAAAGCACACTGAAAAAAAATTTTTTTTTTTTCAGATAATCCTGTCAACAAAAGCAATAATTTAGTATTTGCTGTCTAAAGTATTGTTCCTATATTGCAACAGTTATAATGGGAAGCTGAATCCAGGTAATGCCAGCTTCAGAATTTCCACATTTTGGATCATCTAGATGTGAAAAACAGTTCTTGCTCCAAATAAGACAAGTAAGTAATAGGACTGGATAGCAGAAGTATAATGCTGTCTTACAAATGAGAATTCATGGCATGGACAATCCTAGGAGATTTCTGGCAGACCTGAGACTGGGCAGTTAAATCCCTTAAATCTCATTCAAAATCATAATCTTTTTCTTCTTCCAGATTATTAGAGTTGTTCTGTAGGATCATGGTCTTCCAAAATTTTGACCAAAGAGAGGAGTAGGGGGCAAATCCGTAGCATTAAAACCAAGCTTTGCTAAACCTTTTTTTCTCCCATCTGGGAAAATTGGTTTTAGAAGATGTCACAGTACGGAAAAAACAAAATATCTAAAATAATGTCTTTTTTTTCCACTAGTTACAGTTGTACATACCATTTCTTTATCCATTCTTCAAGAACACATAGGCAACTTTCTTATGATTACCTGTATAGACTGCATTGCTGATCATCACTTCGGCATGGCA
>NW_009197055.1:48189-75733 GCF_000690835.1 Fulmarus glacialis
CTGTTCTGTTACTCCATTACAAAATTTTCCAGTGACGTGATTTTGTTATGTATGAATTACTTCTTAATCTTAACGTTCAAAATTTATATTAGGAGTTTGCAGACAATTCATATTATGTAGGTTTGACTGCTTTATTAAAAGGTAAGGCAGTGTGGATGAGTTTGCAAGACTTCAAGGGTTATTGATTGGGAAGCTGCTTGCAGTCAGAAGACGACTGAGCTAAGATGGAGCGTATGATGAGATAAAGGCTAGGTTAGGAAAGTGATTACGACTGGGGACCTGCTAATCACTGACCTCTGTAGGGATCCTGTAGTTTATCACTAATCTCACTTGCACTTGGCATTTTCCTATGTTGCTGCTTCATTGTTCATAGCCGAGTGAGTAATTTGGCTTGGGATGAACAGGAGGAGGGTGCTGCAAGTCCAGCAGCTGCACTTGTTGGCACTGGCTTGTTAAACATCGTCAGTGTAGCCAGCAGCATGCTTGGCACACATTAGCCAATAATACTTAAACAAATTGTTGTGAAGAGAATAGGAGGTCATTTGTTTTAAGCACTTTCTTCAAATTGTGTTGCTTCAGATCTCTGTTTCATTTCCATAAGTTTTGGTCACAAGTATTATAAGGAAAAATGTGTGTAATATTTTTATATGTATTCACAATTATACACGTGTGTATTATGTACCTTTAAAATATTAGAGATAGGATTGTAGGTATAAGACAGATATTAAAACTGTGACAGCCTCTATTAATGAGTAGGCCTGTATAGTAGTAGAAGAGAAAGAAATGATTCCTCCGGTGCAGTGGGAAATGTCTAGATATGTAGTAAAACTTTTATGGCTGCATGTGTCAGTCACTCTTGCCTCTAAGAAGGCGGCAGCACACCAAATCTTAGGAGCACAGCGGTTTTGTGTTTTAATCAAACGTGAATTTTTTTCACCATACTGAATAATTGCTGAAAAATAATTTTTAACACCACAAAATTTAAAAAAATAAAGAATGGACCTGTATGGAGGCAGGATGTTATTCTACAAACTTTGCGTACTTACTTTCTACTTTGTGATAAGTTGGAAAGTGCTATTAGGAGTTGTAGAAAAATGTTTACTCTGTTGAATGTTTTTCTTGCATGATCCGTATGCAGCTATCAGTATAGCTTTTACAGCTTGTTCCTTGTTGTATTGGATCTGCATATGAAAAATTATTTGAATGTATTAATTCTATGGGTAACAAAGACACGTACTTTGTGGCTGGATACTTTGTTACTAGATGTAGGGGGGGGAAGGCAGTATAAAAATTGATTTCTAGCCAAATCTACCAACACCAGTTTAATAACTTTATTTAAAAAAAAAAAAAAATCCTCAAAGGTATCCACAATGTTTTGTTGTAAACTGACTTTTGGGTAGGCTCTCTGTTGTGACTGGTTAACAGTGTTATCAATGATGATTAGAAACTGTAAAATCATGCTTCAAGATTCACTGAAAGATGATTCTCTCTACAAGTAGGGCAGACATACTTCATGTCTGACAAACAGAGCAGCTGCCAGCTGTGGTCACTGTGGTATTCATACTGGATGATAAACATTGCTTCATTAAAAAATGTTGGTGCTTTCCATATTGCCAACCAAATAAATTCTTAGCAATGCATAGAAAGATCTTTAGTCTATGAAGGGTTAATTCTGTGGGAATTGAAGTAATTTTTTGCAGAGTTATGTTCTGCCATCCTCTCATAAACCAAGCATTATCTAGAAGCAGTGGGAAAAGGCTGTTTTACTACTGGCAGGCATTTATAGCACATTCACTGAAGTAGTCCTCAACTGAGTTAATGTACTGCTGTTTTCAGCTCACTATCACTTTGCATCTTGCTGTTTCAGTTCATTCTGTGTTAAGAGTATTTAGGCTGCACAGCTGTTACACAAATAGATTTATTATGGAATACAATTCCTTGTGCGGTATTCAAAAGCTGTATTAAGTCGTGAGCATATCACATTTAGACAAACGATTGCAAGAGAAAAATAATTATTTACTAAATGCCTATTAATATTTGAATTGGTACAGAATGTGTCAAGGTTTTAAGTTTATGAAGTTAGGAAATACTTGTGGTTCAAAATGCTTAGTGGGATTTTCTTGGTTGGGTTTCTTTTAACTCCATAGTCCTTGGGCTTTAAGCCTGTTAGGTAGTGATTAGGTCATTGAAGTTTTTGTTGATAAAAACACATGAAACTTACTAAATAAAATAAAATTCAAACTCATTCTAAGTTATTAAAAGATTCAAATGCCTTGTGAGTTGATCTGTGCAGATTTAGGATTTCTGTATATAACCAACTCAATTATTTTTAAATGTCCGTTGGTTTAGTTCAAATCTGGTTGGAAGACAAAACTCTGCGATATAGAGCCACCCATATGTAACCTGAAGAAAAGTTTACCATGATGCTACTTCTTTGTAAGCAAGGCATAGATTTTGCTTCTAAAATGACAGCACATAACTTTTGAAACATGTGGGTTAGGAGGTATGTGATAAAGGTGATCAAGGAGCTGATGATTCACAAGAGTCTTGTGTAGGAAGCCCTACTGCACAGGTCTGATGGGAAGTGTTGGGGTTGAGAAAACTGGCCAAAGTTGCTTTACTTCTCATGAATATTTTGTGAAAATAAAATAGGATCTGAAGAGGAAATAAATTTCATTTGGGCATTACTTTGCCTTCCCAGCTGGTATGTCTACACAGTACCTTACAGCCATGTTTACACAAACCTGTGCAAATGAAAACATTCGATGAGGATTTTGGCATTTAGTAGTGTTTTTGCATACCCCTCTCCTTCTTCCAATTAATGTCAGGTGCTGTAGTGAGTTTCCTCATGTGCCCTTAATGCTGAGCATTAATGTTTCTGAATTTCCAGCTATAATAAAAAAGATACTATTACCATCTGTGTAGTGAGCACTGACTGAGACAAGACCCTCTTGAGAGAGGGTGAAGAGGATACGATCAGACAGAGGGTGTAACATACTCAACAGCAAATCTTGTGGGGTAAACCTGCAAGACATTTCAGGGTCTGCTTGGGCTTTCGGTGTCACTGTATTTTTAAAGTTTGCATGCTCATAAACGCTGGCACTCCAGTAAGTTTGGTTTTTACAGTAACAGCTACATTTTTATGCTCTTCTGTCAATCTGTAGAGAATCTGAATAATTAAGGAAGGTATTTGATAAGCTGAAAACCACCAAAGGGTTTCTGCTTTGATGTATTTGGCTATGTGTTTGAACTTTATCGGATGCCAGAGGCTGCCCAGGCATTGATCAGACAGTATGTATGGGATCTACCTATTTCTTAAACCAGCAAGGAAGTGTCATCTTCTCAAATTTGACATTACCCACCTTTCAAGTACTTGACTCACTTACTACGTGGAGTAGTTGCTAAGTATTTTCTCTTTCTGTTGGTAAGTAAACACTACCTGTGATGTTTGCTTACAAGGCTTTAAATAGTGAGAACAACATCGTGCCTAGACTGGAGCAGCTAAAGTGTGTTGAAATGACAACAGGCAATTTGTAGTCAATACTCTTTCACTTTTCCATTGTGTTGGTAGTGAAACCATCCTGTGATACTGCCAGAGAGCACAATGCTGGGAAACATTTTCAATGTAGTATCCTCTTCTCTCATGAACAGTGCAACAGATGTGCTCTAGCAGTGCCTGGGACAGCTCACCTTCTCTCTCCCATCCTTCTGCTGTGCGAATGTGAAGGTCATGCAGCTAGCACAGTGCTCCAGTCCTGCAAAAGGGACAAGAGGGTGCGGTTCCACAGTACAAGAGAGAACCAGGAACAGGACTGGAGTGTCGGCTCAACATGTGTTTCTGTAGTGTGTGCCTGTTGATTTTTCTTCTTGTTTAAAAATGTGTACCTTTAACATTGTGACACTATTGCAGGTTTGAGAGTCCTACCTAAGTGCTTGCACTGGGAATGTGTTCGGGAGACTCTCTCCACGAAAGGCACTGTCTTGTACTTGATCCTAGGTTGCTTTCCAAACTCTTCATTGAAAAGCTTAGCCATTTGAACACGGGTTAGAGGTTAATTTGCTTCGGCTCTAATTCTTGATAAATATTTAGGCAGCGTCAGGCAGCCTTGACTTTTCTCGATCATTTCTTAGGATCAAATTTAGTATAGATTGGGCTATTCTAGTCAGCTTTTTTCCTTTAGTTTGAACCTGCCAAACTTTTTAAGTGATAACATTTAAATAACATGATTTTATGCATTCTTATCTAACAATTTCTTGCTTGCTACACAAACCATAATTTAAATCATAATTTTTCTAGCCTCTGTAATTGACTCCTGTACAAATACTTGTTTTAAAGCCTGCCTGGAATACTGCATACTTCAGTCAAAGTTGTTTATCATGTGGTATAAGATTCTCATTTTCTGGAAAGAAAATGCTGAGTCTGGTTTAATATGAACAGCGTGATTCATCCTACTTCATATAATTTTGCGTGCTAGGTATTTTATTTGCTTGGTGCCCAACAGTTGTTAGAGGCAAATTGCTTCAGCAGAAAAATGTTAACTTTTTTCCTTCCTTTGTTACAGCAAAGCTGCCATTTTTCAAGCAAACTATTGTTGACCAGACTACCTGTAGTTATCAAGATGATAATCTTGCAGAGATGTTGTTCCAAGAGCTTCAGACTTCCTCTGTGCTTACATAAGATGCACTTGTAAAATGAACAATAAGCATACTTTAGATTTTCCTCTTAGGAAATGACTTTTAGGGATTTTTGGTAGTAAGAGAGAAAATCGGAAAAAGCAAAGGAAGTCCTGTTCTAGAAGTGCAATTGCAATAGCATGGAGCTATTTATCACTGAAATGAGAATGTGTATGAAAGGCTACTTTTTCTTCTTATGAGGACTGGATGACACACGCATTGTTTAGAAAAGGGAATGCCTAGCTGGGGAAGATGACACTCATTTTCAAATAGATGGGTATCATAGTTTATTAATGCTTGCCTTTGGATAAGACTCTGAGTGGTGTTATGGGGTTTTTCTTAGTTTTCTAGTTTTCTTAGTTCTAACTGTGTCATAATTAGGGCAGGCGTATGCACTTGGTGTTTTCTGTTATGCACATATTTGGTGCCTGTCTGATTCTTGACATTGTTCAGCAGAGACTTCTATTCAAGGTGTTTTTTAAAAAGTGTTGATTGATAAACTTCTGAGCCTTACTGGAGAACTTTCACACTGAGTTTTAATATACAAACATGCCAGTTTGGTGGTGTAACCAACAAATACAGCACTGAGTAGTTTTTCTGGAATTGACAAATGTATTGCTAATGTCTTGCGACCTCAGGTAGCAACATCAGAGGGCAGCCACTCTGCACAAGGCACTATGTTCAGTATGTGCTACCCACAAGCAAATATTGCATATATGGCAGAAGAGGAGAGTCTGGTTTGCTGTCTTGACCAGTTCTATTGCTTGACTTTTGTACCTGACTGGAATGTACATGAAACGAAAGGATTTTTAAGGATTTCAGGGATGAGTGTCAAGAGCTGAACGATTCAGCCATGGTTTAAGTTTGGTGTGGGTTTTCTTGTTGTTCTAAATTGAAGTTTTTGTTCACTTTTCATGTGGTTTTGTTGGTTTTATTTTACTGCTTAGTATATTAATCACCTAAGATGATACCAGCTATGTGTTAGTTTCATGTAGGAAGGAGAAGTGTCTAAAAGTGTCTCTATCTTTGCTCATTGATAATGGAAGTGAAGCTGGACCTTTGCCCTTTTTATTTAAACATACTGATAGGGGTGGTTTTTTAATAACAACAAAAAATTGCAGTAGTTCTTTTTTAAGGATCGGTTACATCAGAAATGGAATTAGGTAAGTATGTCATCTATTACAGTAGTGCTGTTTGTGTTAAATGCAGATGTATAAAAGCCTACTTTTATTCATGCAACTTAATTTTTGTAAATTTACTATGATGCTAACAGATTTTCTGAATTGCATATATAAGGACAACTGATGCAGATATCTAGCAGATTTTAAAAAGAACCTAATTTCAAATGTCTGTCTTTTACAGGAAAAACCTCGGATAGAGGTCCATTTCCATTGTATGGTAGAGATACGGGGTTACCAGGCTGTCAAGTAAGTATAGTGATGATTGAAAGCAAATGGAATGATCTCAACTAAAATTTAGTTTAAGTTACTTGAATGTGTCAGGCTACCAAACATAATAAACAAGAATGTGTTTCACAATTTGCAGAATAAATTTTCTGGGTTCTATGTGGTCAAATTGCCTTGCACTTACATACATCCACTTAGAGGAGATACTTTTGCTATTTGCAAGTGGAACTGGTTCTGTAGCTCATGCACATGAAGTCCTATGTTTTTAGTAAAAGGGAGATTGTTACTAGTTTGAAGATATTGAGCAATGTGCTTCAGTTGTGTGTATCACATCTTTTCTGCAGATCATCGTGAAATGAGTTTTCTTACCCTTTGCAGTTATTCGTTCCTCTCTCCAAGTCTGCAAACAGAATTGCAGACCAGTACTGATTGCACATCACGATTAGTCTGTGATACTCGGATTTTTCACATATAATTTGTCAAAAAATACCAGTAATTGCTGAATATAGTTAATTAGTTAACTGTTACTCCTAGTGGAGATCATGTGCATTTTTTAAGGAAAACAGTGTTACTAGTCTTTCAATTTTTAACAATTAGGTTATCCAGTGTAATACTGTATTATTTTGTGGTTTTGATGATGTGTTTTTTAATTAAGAAAAGTTTCTTTTTATGTCTCTAAATCTTCATTTTAGAGTGAAGATTTCTTCTGTGTTATTTCTAATGAGTCACATTAAGAATACTCTGTTGATCATTGTTTAAAAGTCTGTTTTGAATGTACAGGAAGTTTGAATGTTTAAAAAAGTATAATTAGCATTTGATTACACTCAGTATTTGTTGACAAAGATTTAAATAACTAATATATTATGGTTTTGATTCTAAGAAATTAATTTGTTATGCTTGTTTTCTCAAAGAGGAATCTTTTTTAATTTTACTGTAAGTAGACTATTTGCTTTGAACTGATGTTTTCAGGAACATCTTTCTTCTGGAGGATAAAACTCAGCACGCAAGTTTGACATCTTGGTTTTGAGTCTCTTAACTAGTAGTTTGGGAAGTGTGAATGGGCAGCACGATGTGGCAATGCAGTCCTAACATCGCTTCCCCTATTAAGAAAGGATCATTCTCACAGCCTTTACTACTTCTCTGCAACACAGGTGTGACGAACAAAGACCCATTTGTAACTGTATGGGTGAGCTTTCGGTAACATTCTCACAAAAAGCAGTATACCTCTTCAAGTTATGGGCTTCACATTATTGCCAGTCTAGACAGTAAAACATTGTATTAGTGTTACTACTGTTGTTCAAATAACTCCGTATGTACTGTGTTTAAATATAATAAATTAAACTTGATGTTAGTTTGGAAACAAATTAATTTCCACGTTACTCTTTCGTTAAGTTAATGTTCTGTATTGGAAAATGGGTTTATGTTAACTTTGCATAAAATTCTGTTTTGCTTTGCGGTAATGAGTGTAATTTCTGTTGTTTGGCTTTTCACTGAGGAAAATGCTTTTATATCTTCTAATTGTTTATATCTAGTACCATTTAATATTAATTTTTATATGTAGCTATTTTAAAGCCAAAATCTTATACATATTTGTTTCTATTAACATCACTTCTAATTCTGTTTATTCTTTTGATATGCTTCCTACTATTTCCTCTTCCACAGTTTCTTCTCAAACATTTTTAGTATATGGGAAAGATGTTATTGTAGGTAGATCTGTTTTGTTTTTATATTCAGGATAATAGAAAATGATCATAGAGTTAACTTTCAACTAAATTTAAATTGAATTAAAATTTATATGATAAGTTACAGTTTGTACTTTAATTTGGTCTTATCAGTTAAATCTGACGGTGTTTGAAATAATTTGCTAACTTGGAATGTGGTGGGATTTCTGAATCTTTTCGTTTTTTTTTTATATTTTTCATAAAGCCGTGGCAGTGCCTGAAATA
Organism: Fulmarus glacialis; assembly: GCF_000690835.1. Classification (NCBI taxonomy): domain Eukaryota; kingdom Metazoa; phylum Chordata; class Aves; order Procellariiformes; family Procellariidae; genus Fulmarus; species Fulmarus glacialis. The sequence continues at coordinate 56,216 of NW_009197055.1, forward strand.
CAGCTCTGATTGTAGCTACGATGTTGCAAGCAATCATAGAGAAGAAGGTTGAAAGCAATCCTGAGAGGTCATTTTGACAATCCAAAAGAAGAATCAGCTGCATTGTCCGTAACAGATGCTCATATAGTCAATTCTTAAAAACCTTTAGAGATGGAGGAGACTGACATGACCATGCTGGGTTTTGTTTTCCATTACTTAAATGGACTTCTAAAAAGTTTCCCTGATGCGTTATCTAAATATCATTGTAATGAAAGCATCAAACTCTTGTCTTACAGACAGTGGACTCAGAGAAGAATCTATACTCTTTTAACTCTGTAGAGGCTGTTAATCCAGTAGATGATTAAGATCATAAGGAGTCCTTAGAAAAGATAAGACGTAAATGGAGTTAATTTTTACATTGATGTGTATAGTGCGGAATATAGTGCAGTTGTATTTTTCATAGCGGATATGTAAGAGGGTCTATCTCAGACTGAAATATTGGTAGAAAAGCTTCTGCTTTGCTCTAGATGTTCTCTAGTAGGTTCACAACCCTAGGGAATTCCAGTGTTTCAAACTAGGTGAAGTACCTCATCTAAGGCCTTACAATTAAGGCAAAAAGAAATTTCCTGGGTCTTTCTGACAATACTCTTTTGCCATGTGGTATTTGCCTTTTTCATAACAAATATCTAATCTTTGATACTTGTTTGATTGGTGATGGTCTAAAATTTCCCAATACCTTCTTGTGGAATGCTGGCCAGCTTGTCATTCCTCAACCTGTATTTTTCAGTTTACAGGTTCCATCTGCAAAAATGTATTTACTTCTTAACACATTGCTTCTACCTTCTCTAAATTTGTCAGTACAATTTTGAATTCTAGACTTGCACTGCATTTGTAGATCCTTCTGGGTTATTTGCTTTGTGAATTTAGTAAATGTGGTCTTCATTTTTCATCCAAGTCTCTAATTAAGAGGTGGAATGATGCCCAAAATAAACGCTTGCAAAGTCTCAGTTAGATTCACCCAGTGTTGATCATGAACTCCCAGCTACTGTTTTTTAAACAGCTACGCTCTGTATTCAGCAGTAGTTTTAGTTATCCTTGGTTCCTTAGTTCACCTGTGAAATGTGAAAGTAGTAAAAGCCTTATTAAAACACCTCTTATGCTAGCTGAGAAGGAAGTGAGATTGATTTTACATAGTTTATTCCAGCTGAATCTATATCACTTCTTCATTATCTTCTGGCATTTGCAGTCTATTTCTTCCAGTATTCTTAAAAAAAAAAACAAAAACACAAACCCAAAACTGTTGAGGAATTACAAGCCACTGCTTTTGTTCCTCCCTCAAACAAACCAACCAACCCTATTCTTTTTTAGTCTCTGCACTCTCTCTGAACCATGAGTTTTCAAAGACAGTGGCTAAGGTTTCTGAAATTGCAAGAATGGCAAGAGCCAGTCTTCTGAGTATCTTACTGGGTACAGATTAATTAAAAATAACTAACTTCTCCAAATACTCTCCAACCTGTTCTTCTCTTACCAAAGTTCTTTCCATATGTCATTGGTGTAAATGGTATTAATAACCTGGTGTGGATGTGTGATTTCTATGGACTGTTAGCTACCTACAGGCTTTATATTTAGGCTGTAGGAGGTTAAGTGTGATGGATTTTCAATGTAGCTTAAAAATCTAAGCAACTTAGGTAAAGAAATGTGATTCAGGTATAACATTTAGTCACAAGAATGTAAATGTGGCTAATCTATGATTGTTTTACCGAACAGGAAGTGCATACTTTCAGGTTTTATTTCCATCAGGTGTTTTAAGCAAGCCAGAAAAAAGAGCTTTCTAGAGTATAGCCCTTTGCACTGGGCCCATTCATGCAAGTAACAGTGTGAATAAGGTAGTTGCATGTGTCTTAAGCTGTGTTTTTCATGTGGTTTAGTGTTAGTAAGGTTAATGGTGTATGTTTGTGTGCTACATTAAAACCTGTGCTTGTCTAGTGCTTTGCAATCAAGTTCTGAATCCTCTTCCTTTTTTGGCTTTATTTGTACTTTACTGCATACTCTTTCTCCTTCTGAGAGGTCTTCACTATATTCTGCACCTTTCCAACTCTTACTGCCTTTTTTTCCTCTCTGATGTTTCATAGCGTATATAGACTCTAAGTGGATAGGTAAGATGACAAATCGAGGCTTATGCAGAGCTGGTTTAGATGAATGTCAAAAACTTTTACCTGGACAAAGAATTAACAGCTTTTAGAAGAAATGTAAAAACTGTATTTTGCTATCAGAATGAAACGCAATGCTACATGGCTTGACACAACGTCTTCATTTGTCTCTTCGAATTGGAGGAGAGGGGTTGTTTGTGATTTTTGTGTGGGATTCCACCATTCCTGTTGGCTGTGTAATTGCAGATTTGGGTAGGGCATCTTTTCACAAATCTTAAATAGGATATAGATTAAGTTTTCAGCAGGCTTCTTGTAATAAAAAGGGTTTTCTTTACATTTGTGTAATTTAATACTGAAAACTGTAGCTTATGTAAAAGAAATGAGATTAGACTTCAGATATTGAATGCATGACTCCCATTTCCAATATCATCAAAAATGTACCCAGCTGTCACTGCACATTGCTTTGACAGGTCTGAGCTCTAAGAAAGCCAGGAATCGGCACTATTTTCAAAGTGAAATTGAGATAAATGTGCAATACATGTGTAGCTCTTAGACTAATTCTTCTAATTGTTTCTGTGGGTCTTCACGGAAGCTAACTTTATCCCCATGAGCCTGTAAGTGCCCCAGCTAATTGGTGGAGAGAGGGGGGATGCTCCTTTAGCCTAACAGTGCCTGTTCTCACGTGCCTGGCAAAGTCTGTCTCTCCCCACTGGCGTCACTAGGCTGAAGATAGTAAATTATTTGTGACTATCCCCTTAATGTTCTGTTTTAATTCTAAACAATCACGCATGCAAAATAGACATTATGGATTTTTTGACATGTGGAGATAACACATTTACCCTCCCTTCATAATAATTTCAAGTCTGCATACTATCCCACGTGTGAAAAAGGAGATAAAATCGAGTGCTAAACATAATGGATGTTAGGCAAGAACTAAAGAGGCATTCACCAGTTTTTGTTTAAAGTGTAACCTTTCTATAAAGAGATGTATCTTAATTTACTTTATTTTTCTAACTCTCTAATCTATATGTTCTGTATGATGATGGGACACTTTAAATGTTATAAAAACCATTTAGAAAAAAGTTTAATTGATGATAAATCTGTAGACTACATGAGTGCTGGAAGGAGCTATGGGTTATATTTGCTAAATACATTTCACTTAGTCTATGTAAAATTATATATATAAAATACTGCATAAAATATATACTATATATAGTACATTATATATATACATATGCTACATAGAGAGCATATGAAAAATTTATATGATACTGTGTATACTATATATATTTTATTTAGTAGTGGCAGATGGATTTTTAACTTATTTCTGCTGCTATTATTATATAAGTTTTGTGCATATTGGCAATAAATAAGGCTGCTTCAGAATCTTTATTTTTTGGATGAAGAATTAAAATCCAATAGAAAGCTGGTCCATCTATGTTTCCAGTAATATTGCTACACCATTTTCCCTTCAATAGCCATCAGCTCTGCTATTGCTGTGAAGCTAATGTGAGGTGACTCATTTAGCAGCATATTATTGCATCATTGCAACATGATGCAAGGCACATCAGGCATTATTAAATTAGCCTGAATTTTGCAGTATGACAGTAACATTTTATGCACATTAGCACCATACTTAGTGCTCCTCATGGGAATATACTTCAAGTAAACATATTAACATATAATTTCAGACAACTTTTCAGGATTTACCAATTTCTTGTTCATTGGGGGGAAAAAAAATGCTTCAGTGGAATATTAAGATAGATGTAGTGGCCTTTGTGCATCTTCAGAGCGTGTTTTGTGATTCTTAAATTACTTTAAATGTATGCTGTTACTTGGGTAAGACCTTGGAGAAAAAATTAGCTGACTTGTCACTGATTGTTAAAGTAAGTTGGAACAAACTCATCTATCTTCCACCTTTGCTATGATTCAACGTAGAAGCATTCTCCTCATCTGGGTGCCAGTCAGAGAAAGCTAGGTTTGTATATGCCTGACTCACTGGTGCTGAAAAATATTATAGAATTTAATACAGTATAGGTATTGAGCAATTGGAATTCATACTGTTGGTTTTTCAGCAAAAATTTGTGACCTTTCTTTGTTTATTGACTTGAAAACAACTTTCTTCACAATTTAATGTGGAACCTTGAAGGTTTGCATCTTGTTGTCTGCAAATTTAGCAATGTATTAAAGAATAAATTTACAAGCATGAAAAACTGTATTTATTAGCTGTTACATCCTTCACAGACTAAAAACTTTGGTTTATTTTTGTGCAAAAAAATTTTAAGCTGCTTGTTAACAAACACACTGTAAGAACTTTAAAATAAACCCAAAAATGCCTTTAGCACCAATTTCTTGGGCAATTTAACAGATGATCACTTTGGCAAAAGAAATGTTTGCAAGTGTATGTTACTTTGCCTTTGCATAGTCAGTAATTTGCCTCTTTCAAATTTGAAAAGACTTTAAAACAGTTTGAGCAGAATTCCAATGTAAAGAACAATCCTGCAATGCTGGGGAAAGTAGTATCTCAGAGCACACTCTCTCCAACAGCTGTCTCACAGGTTGAAGAAGTGTAATAAGAGTAGAACTCCAGAAATTTGAGTTGTCTAGGAAGAACATAAAAGCTCGCTCATATTGTGCATAGGCAAAAATGGCAACTTTTTTGTGTTACTGGTGAGGTGGTGAGCAATATGCAAGCAAGCATGTAAACAAGTATCCATAGTAGGATGTAGATACCAGCTTGCTGCATAGAGAAAAAATAATAGAACTGAATAGTACCAACTTAAAAGTATTTTTAATATGTTCATAAATTTTATAATTGTAAGATGTGTATATAGTATAAAGGAGAAGATTAACTGATTTTATTTTTTTAGTACAGTGAGTACTTCGTAGTTTCTTCTTGGGTAACCTGATGTTTGTCTGAAGTTTGCATATGCAAGCACTCTCGCACACATTCAGGGTTTTGCAGTTTTTGTTTCTTCCTGTAGGAATTCTGTTCATATCCTGAAACTTTTTGTATTGCTTGTCTCTAAGACTTCTATCCCTACTTGGCTTCCTTGAGAGAAATAATTAGACAGTTATTCTGTGTTGAGGATGTGCCATCTGCTCCTATGATATTGTAGTGTTATTGAAAAGATTTTTTTTAAAAAAAGGGAACTAATGAAAGGGTTTAAATTAATAGAAAACTGTAAATAGCTTGTCTCAGGAATGATTGGAAATAGCCATATTTAGACCACACCGAGGTGGTAGATAGTAGAGGAAATAATATTGTGGCAAAAGGGATCCTAGAGTGTGGATAATTCTCTCTGGAGAATGTTAGGCTAAACCTTGTAGCTAGTGCGTCTCAGATCCCTTCAGGCTAAAACCCTTAGGGTTTTTTTTTTTTTTTTTTTTTTTTAACTTCCAGGTTTTGAAATTAGATCTTTTAAAAAATAATAATAAAAAATACATATATAGAGAGAGAGAGAGAATACACACTTCAATATAATTGTATACAATAAGGAAAAAAATGCATACTTTAAACATGCTAATTATAAAAAAGCTTAGGTGCTATAGAGGGGCTTTTTGTAGGTTTTTTTTTTGTAGTTTTAAAAAAAGATTTAGAATTTACTTTAGTGCTAATAAAAGATGTCAGGTTGCATCAGCTATGGACCCACAAGGTGTTGGGGTTTTTTCTTTTTTTTTTTCTTTTTAAACTAATGTATCTATTAAACAGCAACAAGAAAGCTCTTCCTGCTAACTGCTGACAGTATGTTTGAAGATGCTTTAAATGGATCTTTCCAATGAGGCAGAAAAATACATGGTATTCTAGACCTTTCTTATCTGTGGGGTCTTAGACTACAAGCAGTGGCACCAGTTGCTTTTCTTCCTTCCTCGTATAGTTTTAGAAACAGTATGGAAAATATAATGTCTATTTAAATCCAAGTAATACTGAGTTATGGAAGTACAAAAAATGTTAAGGCTTGTACATGTGTGGGGTTTTTAATACCAATATAACTTTAAAGCTGACAAACTGATTTTATTTTGTAAATTTTCTCTTTTTAATCTCCTCTTCTCTGACAACTTTGATATCAGGTGTCTCCCCAAAGCAGATTTTTACAGCTGAGCTATCAATCTCTAAGAAATGTGGCTTTTGAAGGAAAGGCTGACACAAAGTTAACTGAAGCAGTGACTCTGGATTCTGCGGCTGATACTGTCTTAAAAGGTTGGGATGGGGAGAGGGAGATACAGTTTAAGGGCAGATGGAATGTCCAAACTTGAGTTTATTTTGCTTCATTTTGCTTCTCAAGTAAAATGTTCTTTCTCTTGATTATGATTTTTTAGAAGTTAATTACTTATTGTGCTATTGGGAAGATATCTCCTGTCTCTCAGCACATAAGGAGCCTGCAGAACCTTTTTAGAAAGTAAAGATGTACTGGGCACAGGCTAGATTTCTTTTTCTGGAGCTGGAGGTGACCACCTGAAGTTAATCAGGGAAGACATCCCCCCCGGAATCAAGTGGGTAGCAGGTGTTAGGAATTAGTTATAGTTGGGGGAGGGATGCTATTTATAAAAGGGGAGCAGCTCTGCAAGGGATCATTTTGAATGTCTTAAGCAGGCAAACTGTTACTTGTCTTTGCCCTTCTCTTTCTCACGCTATTCAGGGTTGGCAAACTTTAGTGCCTCCTTTTAATTTTTGATTGTGTTTGATTGTATTTAAGGTAATGAATATCCTGTAAATCAATATATATAGAGAGTATCTTACACATTGCTGCATAAGGAAGTAAAAAGCATGTTACACCATGGAGTGCTGATACAATTTCTTTGGCCAGTTACTGTTTGTCTCCAGCTAATCTTACTGCCTCAGATCTGGGTGCTTCTCAATTACAAATTTATGGTATTATTGGAGGATGGGGAAAAGATTAGCTCAATTCTCTTCTCCCAGCCATACCTATCTGTTTGAATGAGCTGGATTGCCCTTTGGATTTTCTTTGAAGTGTTTATTCCTTTTGTCTACAACTACTCTAGTATATTGAGCCCCCATTTACCTTCCTTTCTTACTTCACAGGGAGGTAGAGTCCCTTCCCAAACTTTGCATCTGCACTGATTACTGCTTTCAAGATGAATACGGGCCCTGAGTAGAATTGGGAAGGGGGAGATAAGAGTGGTGTAAGCAACCTGTTACTTAGAATTTGCTGCCTGGGATGGGCTGGGAGAGACTGTAGCTTGAGCAGATAGTCAGAGGATGGAAAGAAGCACAAGACAGATTTGCCATTTTGATTCCTTTTCTGTGGAACTAAACCATCCAACTTGCATTGGTTTCGGTTGTGTTGTGGAGTGCTTTTCAAGATGATAGTGCTCCTGATGGCACAGACTTCTAAAGAGCAGGGGGAGAAAGGGAGGGGATTGTAGCCTAAGGTATTTACTGGGCTTGTCTGTCCATTTACTAGCACCCTAGTACTGGACTTAGCTTTCACTTGATCGTATGTGAAAACATATGGGTCCTCCATGTTAAGGCCTAACAATTATCTGGTTGCTATATTACTGACAGTTTTTGAACCCTCATTATGTTACACATTTTCTGACTTGGTGCTTAGAGTGAGTGAGATTTTCCTCTTGGTTTTGTGGGAGAGGAGACGCACAGCTTCTATACCATATACATGAAACATTCTACTAATGATCTGAAACCTTTTGAAATCATTTTGCTGAAGATGCAGAGGGAGAAACAGATGCAAGGACAGTTTGAGCTTTGTAATATCCTTTATAGTCTGACTTCTGTAAATAAAATTCAGCATAAAATCTTTTATTATAATGTTGACTTCTGCTCGTATCTAGTAATCATAGAGAAAAGCAGGAAGGTTGGTTCCAAAAAATTAAAAAGTAGATGAATACCCTCTCAGCTGCTTGTCTTCTGACATTTTGCAGTTCTCCACAAACCTTCTGCTTTTGTATAATCACAGCAAGGAAGCTGTTCAAATTACTGTTTTCATAATGTAGCAAAAAGATTCAAAGGCAAAGGGGGGGAGCCTGACCTGTAATCATAATGCTTAGTAATGCCTTCCTAGAATTCAGTCAGCAACGCAAAAATACCTTGCCCGAGGGGATGAGCGAAGACAAGCTGAGCTAGCATAACCTCGGGGATTGGACACCAACATCAGCAGGGTGCCGCTTTTAGAAGTGTAAGACAGAATTTGTAGTCTGGCCAATATGCGGTATCAGCGCAGGGAAGCCACTATTGCAAAAGAGAAGGAAGGGACTCATTCAAAATATTTGTATTAATTGGGTGCTTTAAAGCCATTGAGATGCAGAAGGAATACAAAATGTTTCCTTCCCTTTGCTTTTAATCTTTACTCCTCCCACTGCTTAAAAAAACATATTTGGAATTCTGAATAAACTACTTCCTTCTCCCTCCTCTGTCCCTGTGCTCAGTCTCAGTATATTTACACATAAACAGAATTATCTATAGTAGCAGATTCTGCTTAGGTATACACATTGAAGAAGCAGCTCATGATGATCCAGAAAAGCTTTGGTGTAAAAAGAGAATATATTGATACCTTGATATTTTTCAGTGTTAATGTTAATTGGGAAGACAGTAAAACTAAATGTCTGTTATTTTGTTTATGGTGTTGCATCACTTCAGTATTTAGTACCCTAGGTAGCTGTTTTTTACGCCAGTGAGCTAGATTAGCCTGATTACACTGACAGGATGCAGTTGATGGATGACTGTCATTATCTTCTCAAACCTGCATGATACTTTAGGTATAGGAGATGATAATTAAATTTTCAAGAGACTACATTGAGATTATAAGATCTGAGTATTTTTTTAAGATGAGGAATATGTTTGCAATTATCAGCATGTTGTTAGAGGATCCTCTCCTGAGATGTTTTATTAGCAACCCCTGATTTCCTTTAAATTGATCAAGAAAAAATGCTCAAAGTTATCATATAACACTTTAGATGTTGTTTTGGTATTTTAATTCTGATAATATGTTCCTCCTCCTGAAACAGACCAAAAATGTATCTGATCAAATCTATTGGTAATGGCTTGAAGATGTACAGGTTAGCACAATATATTTAATGAAACCTTGTTTGAGACAAAACACTAGAGAGGATCATAATTAATGCCTCATTTTCTGCCAGTTGCTATTGATTACTCATTCAGGGTCCCTTTGTTCTCAAAATGGTAACACTGTATTTCACATTACTATTTGATGATATTCTCAGGATGAGATTCTTTAACAACATGCTGATAATTGCAAACATATCTCTAGAATTTAAATTTAAAATGAATTTACATCATATGTCAGTGTTTTTCCAAATTCAGCTCCTATTTTGGAGTGCATATTCCTTACAGTTTCCAAAGATTGGAGACTTGAGTAAAGTGAAATTCAACACTTTATATCTTGATTATATTTTTGGCTTAAACTGCGTGATGTGGAACTCAGGTGAATTGTCTTTTTGCAGCCCAAACCTCTGTACTGTACTAGTATCTCACAGAGCAATTATTTGTTAATGTTTTAATTTTGTGGTAGGTTTTCCTTTGGAATCACAGTGACAACATATACAACTTACCTGGGGGTTTTGCAAGTTTAGCAGAGTTTGACTTCTCCATTTTTTTACATTCTTTTAAACTAGCTCATGCAAATTGTCAGGTTTATCTATAAGGCAAGACATGTGAAATATTAAGACACATTATATACATGATTTAAGTCATCCAAATGGCTCACTGAATAAAAGGACATGTACATGAAAATTCTGCTCTACCCAGTGCAGCATTTCAAGTTTATAGTAATGCAAGGAATGCACTTACTATCTGCTCTTCATAATTATGAAAAACAGAGAAATGCCAAGTGAGTTTGGCTACGATTATGGGGCGGGATAATGGAGGGATTTGAGATGAGTGCTGTTGTGTTACTTCACTTTTACAAAATAACGTATCTATGCACCCAGTTTTTCACTAAACACTTAAGTACTTTTTTTTTATTTAAAACTTTAGACAGTTTTCTTGCCTTAAATAGGGACAGCCTGACTACTGGGACTCAGAGCATAAACTTTTTGAAAAGGAAGCTAATGCAAAAAAACTAGGAAAAATAAAATCTAGTTGACTAGTTAATTGGGGGGGGGTGGTTTCAAGATCTAAGTTTGCAGTTGGTAAGTTGCAGCTCTCATTTCACTGCCAAAGCAGCCTGCCTTATTATGCCAGCACAATGGCCCTGTCATAATCAGTTGTATATAATGGGCTAATGCTTTTATTCTCAACCATATTATTCTTTTCATAGAAAATAATGAATAATGTAAAGGCACACAGTTGTATTTGGATGGAACTATTGCATAGTTTGGCTATGGCTACACTAGGAAAAACTGAGTTCTTAAACTGTTTGCTAATACGTTTGCATTTAAAAAATGAACATGAATGAGATTTAGACCAAGAAGCACAAGGCTAACTGCCTATAACAAATACATTTTTGAAAAGGTAAAACCTTATATGTGATGGTGTAGTGTATGGAGTGTGTTTGTTAAAAACGTTCGTGTATTTTGCAGGATAACTTGGCTTTCCTATCTACGTATAGCCTAAATGTTTGAGAGCTGCAAGGAATATTACATAAGGACATCTGTAGGCCTTTACTTGTCCACATTTCTTTTTTTATATCAAAGTAAGAAAATCAAAGAAGTGTTTACCAACTTATTAGAATTCTGCTGGCCAGTGTCCTAGAAGTTCATTGAAGGCAGAGCAGTATTTTGGCATCAAATTGTATCTTTGGGATTCTAAAGATTCATAGAGTTGGGCTGGGGAAAAGAAAACTTCCAAAGTAGTCAAACACTTTCTTACTTTTATGCTCAAATTCTTTGAAAGAATCAATTTAAAAATCATTTTAATATATGTTGAGTAAGGAGCTTTTTTTATCTCGGGCATACCATTTTGGTAGAAGCATATGGTTGATTAGCTTGTTAGAATGGAAGCTAACTTTGCGTGCACGTAAGTGCAGCTGCAATACAAAGTGACTTGTTTTCTGTGACAAAGGTGCATAAATACACACAGCCCCATATGTAGATATGATTCTTTTCTCCCCACCTCACCCTTGCAATGTTGAATAGATGATTCCCCTGCATTTCATTTTTATGAGAATACTTTTTAGGAAAAAGACCCCTTTAAAGCATTTGTCTAGATAGTGGCCCTTGGAAAAGCCTTTATTTTTGGGGTCAGGCCATGCCATTTCCCCTGAGGCTGTCAAAACTGTTTCTTGGTTTTGCTGAAAGTGATAGATTTGAAAAGTAAAGCAGTCATGTTTACCTCTTTTTCTCGGTTCTCTTTGGAATCAGGCTTGCCGTGTTCTTAGTTGATTGTAATAAAAGCTTTTTATATTTTGTTTTCTTTTCTTTCTTTTTTTTTTAGGTTGGTTATTGAACACACATTCCTTAGGTAAAATACCGCTTTAAATAAATTCTTGTTTATTTTGAAGCTGGAAGCTTGCCTTATAAAATCCAAAGAAGCAACTTTTTAAGGGTGATGCCTGTTTATTTATAATGGTAATGCAGACAGGACTCGGCAGCGTTCAGGAGAATAACCAGTCATTGATTATTCTTTAGTAATTGGATCCATGCTTGGCAGATGAGGTTCGGAGTGAGCGTGAATGTTCTCTGTGGAGAATGCTGCAAACTATGTATGTAAGTGATCTGCCTCTGTGCAGGGACCTCGGGCACTTAGGCAGGAGAAGCTTGGTGCTGATAATACAAAGCTTTTTTGCTATCCTCAGTGGTATTTTTGTATTCCTTTCTTTATCAGATGCCCTTAGGAAAGGATCAGTCCTAATCAATATTGCTTCTCAATTGGTTCAGACAGGCAGAAAAATCAATAAGCTGAACTAATGACATCTATTTTTATTTTATTTTGGAAGACTGAGGAACAATTATAAAATTTTAAACAGATGCTTCATTTGATTGAGGGAATGGTAGAAGAGGGTTGTGTTTTTTCGGGTTTTTTTCTTCCTGCCTTTTTTTTTTTTAATAAAAAATTCTTACCCAAACACAATATAGATCAGAAAAGTTCTTTAGCGTGTGTTGCATAGCTTGAGATTTACTGGGTATGTATTATATTACTTATACTTTATGTTGTTGTAGTAGCCATGCTGCTTTGAAATTCAGGGTCCGATGAAAATGTCAAGAACTGGAATGCTTAGGACAAAAGCAAGGGTGGCAAATGTCATTAGGTAAAGGTTGGAGGTTAAGTCTGGAAAAGATATAGATACATGCCTTTTGGAATGGCTTGGTAGAAGTGAATTTAAGAGGTTTTAATGGGTTGGGGGGTTTTTTGTGTTTTTTGTTTGTTTGTTTTTTGTTGTTGTTGTTTTCCCATCTCCCGCCCCTCCCCCTTAATGAAGAGAGAAACAGAGGAACTAAGAACCCTCCCACCCCTTTTTTTGGGGACGTCTGTATGGATCCCATTGCATTTCCAAAATCACTGCCAATGATCAGAAGGAGATGCTGGGGGGGGTGGGGAGGGTTGTCTTTAACGTGAATGGGACGTAGTTCCTAATTGTGTTTGACAGCTGCTCTGAGCAAGCAGGGGCTGGACTAGCCGACCTCCAGAGGTCCCTGCCAGCCTCAGCGGTTCTGGGATTCTGTGAGTGGGACCTTGCTTCAGCTACTTGAAATGACAACTATCACAATACTTCCTCCCCTTCCCCCCAGGCTATGTAAAGAAGTTTTCCTTCAGTCGTGGGTATTCTCGGGCTGAAGGTCAAGTCTTGGGCTAAGTGCGGAACTGGTTTCATTTTTTCTTTTGGACAGTGTTGGTTTGGAGGCACTGCTTTTCACAAAACATCGCCCGGGTTTCTGCACAGTGTTCACCACTAAAACTCTAATAAAAGTTTAGAATAGCATCTTTGCTAAATTCAGACTTACACTATGTAAGCCAGATATTCTGATAATCATAATGTTTTCTGCAAAACAATAAACTCTTAACTGTTTGACAAAGGCAAAATTAGCAGATCTTGAAAGAGTCTACAAGCAGATTCCCCGCCCGGCCCGTCTTTTCTATATACTTTGTTGAAAGATGACCTCACTCCTTATAAGGGTATCTCATTTCAATATGAGTTTCATATTAACAATTCTGATTTAAAGACTATTTTATTGTAAGAATAAAAATGAAGAAATTGAGTTGAGGGGAAACTTTACTTTTATGCCTTAACATTTTTAATCATTATTAACTTTGTTCTTCAAACTGTGTGATAGATTTGTAAGAAATAGTTAACACTTCTGGGCCTTCCTTTAGTTTGTAAGAGTGACTCTTTCACATCCCGGTCTTTTCAATGAAAATACAAGATTTTCTTGCTCAAATTAGTCATCAGACAAGTAAAAGATAGAAATTTCAGTAGTGATATGCCAAACCATTTATCTGGAAAAACGCACTTGAGGTTTTTGCTTTTTTTTATATATAGTCTGTCATTTTGTATGAACTCTGGATTTTCTGCTAATCCCAGTGCATTGCAAGTGAAAACGGATTTAGTACCGTACTGAGAGCCATGTGAGTTAGCCTCACCTTTCACAAGTCATCACACCAAAAGAACCAGCTTGACTGATACCATGTAATCAAAAAAACACATTTGTTTATGAAAGAGGGTATTCAGGACTGAGAAAGAAATGTGAAGAGAGCCAGAGCAACGCCTCTGCACATATTCTAGAAGGCAGCAGTGCTGGAGCGGTTCCGGCCGTGATCCAGTCTGCAAGCGTGCTTGTTTGACAACCTCTGGAACCTGCGGGTGCGCGTGGCCTTCATCATTGAGAGCGGTTTGAGGGGAGGGGGAACATTGGCTTGGGAGCAGTGGGGCTGAAGGAGACACTTTAACTAGGTGGCACCTCAAGTTTGTTTTGGTATAAAAGTTAATCCAGGCAGCAGTTTCTGTCTTAGCATCATCTGACATTTAAATGTTAGCGCAGTTTGAATGTAGGCAAAACATAACTGTCCTGCCATCTGACAGCTGTGCTTTACACCCTTCATGACAGGAAGACTGCACTACATATGACCAAATATGAAGAAATCGGATCACTTGTTTCTGAAGGCTGCTGGTTCCATGGTGACCTTAAAACACTGTCTGATTTTGCAGATATTAAAAGCAAAGTGTCTTTAGCTACATGTAACACAGAATGGATGCTGCTGTATGAGGAAAGCTGTGTGTAGCAGCCAGGAGTGAAGCAGCGGTGAATGCATTTTTACTGCCTGGTAGCATTGTTTTCTGTGCAAACAGTTCTGTGGGTTTCACTCCAAGTCTGGGGATTTTCAGACTAAAACAAGGCTAAGCATAGTATCAACCATGGAAAAACTATGTTCTCATAAATCACCAACATTCATTTCAGTTTCACAGAAGAAATCCAAATAACGTGAGGCCTACCAATATATAATGCACTTGTTAAGTGTTTAGAATGTTTTTGTATTTACTGCGTGAAAAGAGAACAAAAAGGGTAGGGTTCAACTACATTGTTGATTTGAAGTTTTTAAAATGTCATAATTTTTTATGTTCTGTACATTAATCTAATATGTTATCTCTTTTGTCTACGTTTTATTTTTTTGGACAATTATTCCATGTTTTTATGAATGTAGTGTAAGTCTGGATTTCTAAGTATGTGCTAAAACCTAATGTCACACTATAAACTCTTAGCAGTTTTTATCAATTATGTTTATATTATGTAATAGAAGAGGTGTTATATTGCAAAGTAAACAAAGTATTATGATTTTTGTTTATAATTTAAGTATGAACTGATTCTTTCAGATGTTTTAAACTGAAATGTTTTTTCAGAGGCTCACAGCCAAACTTGCACTGCCTTTCTGAATTATGCTGTAGTATATTCTCTGCATACTAATTTTAAAAAGTCAAAATTTTTTTGAACTCTAAGACCTTCACTGAAAGCCCAGTAAATTCCTATAAATGCTAAGAGCAGTATGTGTGGTTAATAGTTTGTTAGCCTGGTACATTAACAGCTGAGTTATTATAGAGCTTAATTTTACTTTTCTCTGTGTATTTTGTAGTCTAGCCTGCTTCGGTCAGATATGGGACTTGGAAGTCCAGGTCAGCTGTCATCCTCAGGAAAACCTGGAACACCCTACTACCCATTTTCTGGCACAAATCAACGCCGAAGACCACTTCATGACTCACCAGCTCTTGGTGAGTAATATAGACAGTTTTAAAACTTTTGTTCATGATGCATTTCTGCAGACTTTATTAATTTCTTTGACAGTTCATTATATATACTGGAGATTGCTCTGTACTGAGCAATTCAAATTATAGCAAACTGCTATGTAAGACATAAACCGGAATTATTAACATATTCTTTGAGATGCTAGTTTGGATTCAATGCTGGTCAGTATTGCTTATAAAACAAACAAGAAACTCCAATAAAACCCTTAATTGCAAAAGCAATAATGACAGATGGATAGGAGCTGATGACCAGCTGAGTGCCCTTAACCCATACCATCATTAACTCCTGGAAATGCCTGACCTTGAGGTCATTACCATTATTTAGTAGGGGAAAGACAGAAAGGGGAAACAATTATCCTTTTATATGCTAAAAGTAACTTTATTCAGGGCAATATATAGTTCATTGTAATTGGTTCAACATGCCTTTAAAGTTCTTAGCAATTGGAGACTAGTAGTTTATCCTAAAATCAAACTACCTTGCAAAATATGCAGGCAGGAACTTGCTTAAAAATTGTTATAATCCTATGACAGTATTAATATTTTGTTCTGGAGATACTAGAGATAAATGGAATTTTCCTAGTCGGTCATAATCTAAAGACTTTCAGAGCTCTAAAGACTTTCTATTGAATTAGGGAATCAAGAATGAGCCAGTTGTTCTATCGTTTCTACTATAAGACTATCGCGAATAAATGGATGTGCAAGTTTTAAAAAATTCTTTTTGGCATAAAAAGAGAGACTGTAACCTGATATTCTAGTTTGAAAGCTACCATATTTCAATGTTAGCACGTTATGTCATTAGGATTACTCTAGTTATATGTTTGGTTTTTTAATGCCCCTCATTCTGGATAGCACTTCTATTCCATAATAAAATCTTGTTTGTTGGAACCATATAACTTAAACCATACTTTACCCCGAGTAAGATTTCATCACATGCAAATTGTTTCTTGAAGTAACTTTAGTATTAACTAGAACTGCAAACTCCTTGGGCATTAAAGTAGTCCTGAACATGCTTGAAATTGTTTTTTAAATCTTTAATTATAAAAATATGACTTTGGAACTTTACCTATGTATATGTGTGTGTGTATATGTATGTGTGTATTTTAAAATACTTTTTTTTTTTGTAACTTTCTACCTGTTGTCAAGACAACTGCCATTTAATCTGGAGTTGTCTTTCTTTACAAATATTTTTGTAAATACTCATCTTCCTCAGAATATGAGAATCAAACGCAGCAGTTCTTCAGATCTGTTGCAGAAGAGGAACAGTCTGAGAAAAGTTCAGTGAAATTGTTTGCCGCTTGGAAGGGTGTTTGAACTTTAATAGAAAAGAGTTGGGTTTTTAAATTATTGTTGTTATTGTTATTTTTAAGTTTTAGCCCCCATTGAATCGGTGTTAGTGAGAAACTCCTATAATAGTAACCTGCTATGGTTCTGAGTAACAGGGGGGGTGTGACTTTGGATGCTGAACAGAGCGTGATACTGACGGGGGCAGAAAGGTTACGGTATGAAGGAGCCGTTGAAGGAGAGTCCTAAACGAGATTGTCTGATTTCTATTATATACTTGAATATGTGATTAAGTTAGTTTCTTGTGCGAACTATATAGAGTTTGGTAAGTTCCAGATATTATTAAATTAAACAAAATGAAGCGAAGTGTGGTGTTTTCAGAGTAGTACTCCTATTTATTTTTTTCTTTGAAAGAGAAGCTCAAGGGGTATAAACCTGTTCAAACTGGTAACAGCGTGATATTCCTCTTTATGTCATGGCTGAATCTGGGGGACTGTAACCCAGGACATGGCAGGTGGTGGTTACAAATCTATGGAAATGTTTTTCCAGAAATGCCAGGAAAAGGAAGTGCACTTTTATCTTGAGTCTTGTTCCTGATTGCTTGAGAAAGTATGTCTGAAATATTTGGGGTTTTTTAATGGACTAGTTAAATGTTACAAAACTGCTGCCTGAGAATTTAAAGCACGGTCGAATTATGGCCATTTTATCCCCGAGAAGGAGTTGCCTGACCAGGACTTTAAATTTGCTACTGAAGTTCATTGAAACCAACCAGTGCTCCGTTCCAGGTGACGCTTTGAGTGCAGTGTAAATATCTCTTCCAGAAGTCCTTTTATTTTCTTTTCGAACATGTCCTGTGGGGAACGATCAGAGTAAAGATACTCAGCAGATATTCTCACCTTATCTCACCTTTAACTTGTCATATCGTATAATAAAATTGTGATTAAATGTTCTGAATGAAAATAGAAAAAATAGGAATTTTGTATTTTAATTGAAGACTCAATCGGTCAACTGTAGAACTGGTAATCTTGCCAGATACTCATTTTCAGAACATCAGTTAACTTCTAATTTGCATGCATACAGTTCAGATTCTCGATTTAGGTAGTGAAATTGCTGGGTACTTCTGTGATGTTACAATAATTACTTGTAGAAGGAAGCAGGTATCATACTTCCAACTTTTCTATTACATGCAAATTTGAGTTATGTTGCCTTTATTACTTAAGAAAAGTAATTAGGTCATTAGATTTGCTGTTTATTTACAACCTTGGTATAGTCTAAAAGCTATAGAAATTTACATCGTGTTAGGTATTTTAGAGTATTAATCATACTTTAACATGTCATAAATTCCTTTTTGATAGTTCTGTCTTTACTCTGAAGTGCAGAAAGGGAAATAATTTCTCTCGCTACTCAGTCCCATTTTCCTCCTTATATATCTCAAAATCTTACTTTGTTTCTTAGCAAGTGTATAAGGACATCAGTGTGCCTTCAGTGTTAGTGTTCTTAGGAATAACTGCTTTCCTTCTGGGAAGCATTGAAAGTAATTATTTAGCAAGGCTTTATTTTAGAGAAGAACATGGTATGTTACATATATAAGCACATTCATATTGATGTGATAGACAAATTTCATTGGCACAGAATAAAAAATGCATGAAATTGGAAAATAAGAAATCCATTGTGGAAAGAAAAAACTGTATAGCGTAGCTATTTTTTCTTTTTCATCTGTAATGTAGACACTTGATGAAACGTTGTTTTTCTGTGTACAGATCCTCTACAGACAAAGAAAGTAAGAAAGGTGCCCCCTGGTTTGCCTTCTTCTGTAAGTACTACATTTTTTACTTATAGTAAAACAAATCGGGTTCAAATTGCGCTCTCTTTACCTGACAAACATACAAATTACTTAACTTTAGCATTAGGAAGGCTATCTGCTGGACATGAACAGCTAGGCTAGGTAATTGGGAGTGGTTCTGGAGGACTAAATACACATTTGATGTGGAATTTTTAGATTTCATAGCAGTGATTTGTAGCTTGCTTATATGCTCCTACCCACTTGTCCCTGTCATTTGAATTCCTCTCTTGGGAAGAGAGCTGGGCCAGGAGCTGTCAAAGAAGATCTCCTGTACAGGTCTTTTGATGTTTAATTAGTCATTATGTTGCTGAACAGGAGGACAGACAGAGATTAATAGCTGAGAATCTTAGAAATTTACATTTGTAATAATCCCAGTGGAGCTGAAGACATTAAGATTCGGAGGACATGTACAGCTCAGCTTGCCTCAGTAGGACTGAGGTTATTAATATGCATAAATCACCGAGTCAGATGTTCATTGTGAAGCCCTGGTGGATTTTAAAGCCTTCATTAAGCCTTTCCTAACTTCAGCCTAGCATCAGGAAAGCTTTCAAGCAACTAGTTTGTTGATCCCTCTTTGCTTGAAAATTTATCCTTCGAGAATAAAGGGCTTTGATGAAAAAGGTTGGAAGGGTTTTGGTGGAAAAATCATTAATGGCTGTGATAATCTAATGCTATAGGGGTGTTTTGTGGTATTAAATATGCTTTATTCTTAAAAGGAAGAAAATTGTTTATAAATGAGTCTGCATTTAAAAATCCACGTGAAGTGAAAAATCCCCAGTGAAGTGAAGGACAGAATTATTTTTTCCCCTGCTCAGAACAAACAGGAGGGGAGGGGGAAGCTCCGCTGCCTTGCGGGGTACATCTCTTTGTTGTGTAAATGGATGTTGGGCTTTTATTTGGCAATACTTAACACATGGGCGCAGGTGCACTTGGATGAGTCATAACTCAAAGCCGGATAGGCTGAATAGAACATACTGCACAGGCAACAGTAATATAGTGGGAGCAAAATGGGTCTGATCTTTTTATTTTATATTGAGGCTGAAGTATGGATGGTGTCTTCTAGTCCTTGCATCTCCCCTGTTCTCTCCTCCCTCTC
>NW_009197055.1:75775-86397 GCF_000690835.1 Fulmarus glacialis
CAGGATCTGATATTTTAACCGTACTTGCAGATGGAGCTGAGATAGTATAGATAGCCTGGGGCAGCTGTGCTCTGAACCTGCAGCCTACCTGGAAGCCAGGATTGCAGCTGCAGGCACTCTTAAAAGCTTTTGCTTGCATAAGCACTTGGGCCCCACTAGAGGCTGAATAGCTGCTTGATAAACAAAATGAACACAATGCCTCAAATCATTAATTTTAACCGTACTTGCAGATGGAGCTGAGATAGTATAGATAGCCTGGGGCAGCTGTGCTCTGAACCTGCAGCCTACCTGGAAGCCAGGATTGCAGCTGCAGGCACTCTTAAAAGCTTTTGCTTGCATAAGCACTTGGGCCCCACTAGAGGCTGAATAGCTGCTTGATAAACAAAATGAACACAATGCCTCAAATCATTATTCCCGAGGCCAGGAATATTCTTCTTCTTCCTTCCCCCCCCCCTTTTTTTTTTTCCCTTCAGCAGCAGCTAAAAATAGTTTGGCAATTTACATTTTAACAGTTGCGTGTTATGTAGGGTGGCTTTACAGTCTAGCAGATGATTTCTGCTAGATTAACAAAAATATATTTAAAATGTCAGAGAAGCTAGAACACATAGCAGTGCAATTTTCATGTAATTTATTACTGTAATTCTAGGCGAGTAATAAAGCTTACATTACATGTTTAATATTTAGTAGCATCAGCCAGGTAAAGAGATCATTTTAGCGAATGAAAAATTTCTCTCATTTCTCTTACCAGGCTTTAATTTTAAGAAGCAGTATTTTTCAAATGGTTTTCATTTAATTCTTCTTCTGTCAGAAGAGTGGAGACAACAAAATGCTGATAAATTTTATTTGTATTAACATTGTACCAATCTGCGCAATAAAGTGCAGTTATCGTGAATAAACAACGATTGCGGTGCTGCAATTGTTAAGTACTGTTTCTCTGTATTACAATCCTTTCAGTGCTGAATAGAGCCTTGAAGTAAAATGGCATATTACAAAAAAAAAAAGTGGTATGAGATATTATGTGTTTGGAAGATGACACAACTAAATTTCACTGAGCATCATAGGAAATTTAAATGGAGTAGAAAATTATGGAAGTGTTGTCTTAATTTTAAATATACCTTGGTAATAAGTCAGAATGTATTGTGGGAAAGATAAAAATTGATTTAGCTAATAGGTAGTGCAGAGAAATATTAATTTTCCATTAATAATACGGAAAGTCACAAGAAAGATGATACTTATGTTATTATACAAGTCTGTATTTTTTAAAACTTTCAGTTTCTAAAAGATTATTTTCTGCAATGTTTTTGTGTTAGCACAGGGCTACCGTGTCAATGGATACTCAACAGTAATTTAATTTCCTAGATAATGTAATTTCATAACAATCTTTTAAGAAATAATGATTTTTTTTTTTTTTTTTTTAAATCTTCCTCTCGTTTGTTTCTTTTTCTCTTGGATTTGTATGGTATTTTCTGGAATTACTTGCTTTGAGGTTTATCTTCTTCATGTGTTCTTATCAGGGCCTAAAGTAAAAATAGTTACAGAGAAAAGTGCTAATGTATTGTTTAGTTACTTTCCGGAATGCAATTCAATCTGAACTTGTCCTTTTACTGTAAAAATTAAATGCATTTTTAAGTGTTGCTGTCCTAAGTTGCTAAGTGGTGAGTCATTGCCCAAAACATTTTGAATGTTGACATGCAAGCATTTATGTTAAACTACAACTACTAAATTTAAAGCCTTGTGGGGAGGATAGAAACTAAAAAATCAGTGATTTTTTTTTTCTCACTGTTAGCTCAAGCCAGGCTTGAGTGAACAGAAAGATTATGATGTGCTGTTTATGGGGGGGGGGGAAATACTGTTCAGTGAGTTACATTATCCTCAGAGATTCGAAACTGTTGTATTTCTGAGAATTTTTCTGATTGTAGGAGTTACCCTAACTAAGCCAAGAAACTAATAACATCATGTGACTTGAAACCAGTTGTAACTGATCGGCGGGGCTGCGTTACGAAGAGCAGAGTATCAGGGTTTTCAAAGAGCTGTTCAGTCTGCAGAGGGAGAAGAGAGAAAAGTAAAGCTCACTTGGAAATGCCCAGGGAGATTGCCATCTAATTATAGATGGGCTGTGAGCAGAAACATACTATTTACATGTGTAGTCAGAAAATATTTCAAACTAATATTTATGTTTAGTACCATAATCAGTAGCTATCATGAGGTCATAATTCTAAGAAAAATAGTGTGAATATCTATCGTCATTCTTTTGCCATTTAACTAGTCTCGTATCAGAGAAATAATCTGAAATACATCACCTCTGTTGATTTTTGTAACAGAAGATCAGCTGTGACACACAGGTACAAATATCTGATTGTTTTCTGTGTAGTGCCTTTTCTAATAACTATTCTGAATATTTTAGACTTTCCACAGTACCTGAGACTATCAGTTAATATTAAACTTTACATTGCCACTTATTAAATAAGAGATTTTCAAATAAATATTTTCTAATATCAGAGATCTTTTTCTAAATTCAAACTCATTACATTTTTCAATACATTTTAGACAATTTATAGCTTGATTATAGGGATTCC
Organism: Fulmarus glacialis; assembly: GCF_000690835.1. NCBI lineage: Eukaryota > Metazoa > Chordata > Aves > Procellariiformes > Procellariidae > Fulmarus > Fulmarus glacialis. Next base: position 78,352 of record NW_009197055.1, read on the forward strand.
TCTTATATCACCCTCTATGGTATGCATATAGTGGGTGCTAATTTATTGCAAGAACACGTTACAAAGCAAAGCTAGAGAAAACTTGGTTTGCATGCATAGAACTACCTCCCAGACATTTCAGGCACTTTTCTTTTAGGTATCACGCTAGTCTTTTAAGAATGAGTTTGAGAAATTTATTTCAAGAGATGTCTCATAAAGATGCCAATGATGCCAGAAGAAAAATAATAGATCTTACTCCCTTCTGTGCTCCCTCTTTCCTCCACCCCTCCCAAAGGGTAAAAGGAGATTATTTGAAATGGTAGAGTGGAAAGGATCCAGACCTCTGAATGTTTATCTGAAACCCAGTTTTTGAGACATTAATGTTTAGGTTGTATTAAAAATAATATAACGTTCACCATGCTGAGTGGACTTTCTTTAGAGAATTATCCTCAATATTAGCAAGTTCAATGTGTACTGAAATAGCCTGGTGTAAAGCAACATCCTTGGAATACTTTTATGAAGTCTGTGGCTCTGAATAAAAACTTCGGAGCATCCTGGGTAGATACTTCGTGTGATGTTTAACTGACTGTGTTGTTGTGTTTAACTGGCTTTCTAGTGTGCCTTTTTTCTTTTTCCCCGTGGTAAGATTTGTTCCCACTGGCCAGAAATGGTGTCAAAATGTAAAACGCAGCATTTAGTTTGTTCAGAGCTGTTCTGAATTGCCTTGCGCAGTCAAGTGATACATTCAACTGTCATTCTCGTCTTTAGTATCTAACACTCTCAAAGGCAGCAGTAACTCGCCTGACCCTTGCCTCTGATGCTGTGCTGTGTTTTAGAAGGCAATTTTAAATAATGAAATTGAGCAAGTAAATCCTTATGGATAATGCAACACAGAACTTGCGATTTCTTCCTCGTGACTCAGTCTTCCATCTTCTCTTCTGCTTTATGCTCGTTCTTTGGTCACCAGAGTCGAAGGATAAAGTTTTTAGGGACTTGCTCTATACTCCTTTTTAAGCACCATGTTCATCTGTGATCTTGAACAAAAAGCAATTATATGAAACATCCAACCCTTAAATTATGTTAGAAACCAAGTAAAAGTGTTTCTTTGAGATTTTATATTTAGTAAGAAAAAGACCTTGTTTTCTGATGAGGTTATTGTAGTTTTTTTCAACATGGCCTTTATTTGAAATCTGTCTGAAAACAGCAGTAACCTCAGATTATAGCATCCTACCAGCTCTTTGCTATACGAGAACATTTAGCTGTCATTAAACAACTAAGCAGTCCATTGCAAAGTCCTGCTGTGAGAGTTCAGATCAAGTTCTCACTGAGTTAGGGTGAAGGTACTTCAGTAACCCTCTCTTAATAGCATTTTTTTTATTGGAATCAGATAATTTTTCCAAACTAACTGTCCTGTCATCTGACTGTGGTGAACTATTGTAAGGTTGCTTAATTGAGAGAACTTCTCTGTGAAAATCCTGCATATACATATATGAAGGATATATAATAATGTCAAATTATTTCTCTGTGTTTGGATTTATTGAAGATACTTTATTTTTGAAGTTTTCACAACATATTAAAATGAACATATTAGATGCTCTTAAATTAGAGTGTAGATCTGCATGAAAGAACCTTAAATCTGTGCATAATTCTAAAACTTACATGAAAAAATAACATGACTGAATTGCAGCTCGTGTAATTTAGGGAGAAGTTATATGGAATTGCTGCAACTTCTGCTTTACCTCAAAGATTAATGTGTCCATTACCATAAATGTGTGATGTTTTATAACAATAGATAAGGATGAAAGCTTTTTTGAAGACTATTTCATAATATCTTTTGCTTGATAATACTTGCGCTTTTGGTGGGAAGGCTTTTAGAATCCCTGAAGTCATCTAGGAAAGTAGTGAGCAATGTTGTGTTGCTAGACTTTTACATGCTGCTGAGCAGAGATGTTTTCTTCCAGTTGCTTGCTTGGCCCAAATGTTGGGCAGGTTGCTTTGCCTGTGACCGTGCCATTTGTCAGAAATGGGCAATACAATAATGCTTGCTTTTGAAAAAGAATGGTACTGAAATTAAAGCACTGCATAGTCTTTAAATGAAATTTCAGATGAAGATGCGTATTTACACACTGAAGCGAAGAAACGGAATTAAGTTATCTCTTGTTTTAGTGCCACAGAGTTTCTTGTGATGTCAGGACTTAAAAAGAAAGCAAGTTGTACAGTCTCGGAGATTTGGTTATGGGATTTCATACCATTTGCACTGATAGCTAGGATTAGTTGTTAGCGTTTTTTCTTTCTGTAGGGAGGTAGTAGATGGATTCCTAACTGTGGATGACAGAAGGATTGCTCGTTTGGCTTTTGATAGCTCACTTGGCTTCATTTGCAAAAAAATTTTTCCAAGCGGCATGAATGTTAAATGTGAAGTTAAAGACAAACATTTTGAACAGAAAACCCACCAAACTATTTTAGCTCTTGCATAGATGAGTAAACTAATTTGCTTAAAATATCTTCCTTTGGATTGTGGGGGTTTTGCCTATCAAATTTGGTCCACTGGGTTATTTTAAATTGTCTTCCATACAGTTAGTCTGCTGTGTCTCTGCTGAACAGCATACAGAAGAAGGGGAGAGATACAAGGAAATACATGCTGAGGCACAACTAGCTCTCTGCATTTTGACATGCAACCTTCTAAAGCTTCTCTGACACTGAGTTATTTAATAAATTCAAGAAGTGTGTGTGCATTGATATATTAGGCTGGGCTCAGGTTTTGCCTGTGGAGCCACCTACAGGGAGATCACACAAGTGCAGGTGTAGCTGCATGGTTTTGGTGAGAAAGTGAAAAATGCGCTGTACTTCTGTAATGAAATAAAAGTTAAATGATACTAAGGTTGGACCAGCAGAGGGACCCCTTAATCACTTTTTAATTTTTCAAATAAATTTTCTTGGCCATATTGAGTTGATGTGAAAAGATTTGTAATTCAGGTAGTCGTCTGCAAATTTCAGTAATACAGCCTTGCTAATTCATTTCAGGGTTTAAAATTCTTTTAGGGTCGATACACATTTTTAGATTGGGTGGGTTTTTAGCACACTTTGGGATGATAATTATCTGGCTTCTGATGGGATGATTTATTGCCTCAGGATAATAAACATGTTTATTTACTTTTTGATGTAGATATGGGTAAAGACCTTCATATAGAGGCTTTCAAACCTTAAGTACTTAATATTTTCAGCAAAATAATAAAAATTTCTGAATTTGAGCAATATCCTATCAAAGTTGTATTTGCAAGACTTTGAAACAAGTTTTAAAACTTCCTCAAATAAATTATTTTATATTTGATTCTGAAGAATGTGATATACAGCACTTTTTTCCTCATTCTTTCCATTCCAGTAAAATATTTATGTAAAAACTTAAATATCTGAAATTCAATATTATTTGGAAAACTACTGAAATAAACTTCCTAGCTGTAGTTTCCAATTAAAAAAAAAAATTTTTTTTTACCCTTATCTGTCATAGGTAACTGGAGTTTTTTGCAAACAACAAAAAAAAAACCCCAACCAACAACAAAAAACCCAACAACCACCCCCAGACCCCCAAAACCTTGTAATATTGCTAGGTAAAAGTAATGGTTAGTAAGTAATATCAATTTCGTTAGTGTTTGTTTTCTGTTCTCTATCCCTTCAAACTGTCCCCTCTTCCCTGGTTACAGTAACATGAATGTTAAATGTGAAGTTAAAGACAAACATTTTGAACAGAAAACCCACCAAACTATTTTAGCTCTTGCATAGATGAGTAAACTAATTTGCTTAAAATATCTTCCTTTGGATTGTGGGGGTTTTGCCTATCAAATTTGGTCCACTGGGTTATTTTAAATTGTCTTCCATACAGTTAGTCTGCTGTGTCTCTGCTGAACAGCATACTTAGTGGTTGGTTAACAACAGAAGGCTATACTTCTAGGATTTTAAAATAAATTAACATTTACTTAACTAATTAATTAAATAGAGGACGATATAATAAGCACTGTGTTTTCCCCTTAAAACAGCCAGGTTTGTTTCTTAAGGCTTGAAATCTCGTCTATTCTAACAGCTACATTATGCATGATGTTCAGTGCATCCTTTATTGATGATCCTAACTCTGGCCTTGCTATAGTTAATCATCATAAATGTTTGGTTTTAAAATAAGTTATATTGGGAGTTCTAAGATGCCTAGATTTTTTTTTTCTGAATTGTTGCGAGAGAAGCAGCTCAAGGTAACTGTATATTTTAATTAGCAACAGGTTGTTCAGTATCGGACTAATTTTCTAGGAATTTGTCTTTTATCCTCTGTTCCCCATTCCTTGCCTTTATATCAATGGGGCATCAGTTGGGGTCTGTCTCTCCTGTTCGGGTTCCAGTTTTCTTAGAACTGGTAAGAACTTAATCACTTGTGAAACTTCTGTTCTTCTGTCAAATGCGGTTGAAATTGATAATAAGTTCCAACTTTGGACATAATGGGGAGGAAAGGAGAGACTTCTAAGGCCGTTGCCTTTGCCTTATTTCCAAACGTAGCAGGTTAACCTAGCCCCTAAGAAATTAAATGGAAATTAGTAAGAACAATAGAATTGGTGACCTCATCAAAACAGGTTTGGGCTCTTGCCATGTTACCATTTTTTTCAGCAGGAAAAAAAACAACTCTCCACGGGGAAACTTGTGATACTTGGGTTTACGCATCACAGTTGCTTTTGTTGGTGAAAAATTTCTAGTTGCACATAATTAATTGTAAAAGTTTTTGCTACTTGTTGTGTTTGAATAGACCCATTTAAAATAATAAAGCTGTGATAAAAAGCAATAACCTTTTTAAAGTATATTGATATTTCAGTCTTCTTGTGGAATACATTTGACCAGAGGATGGTTCTCATCCATTGCGACAGTTACATAACTATCTTTCATACGGCATAATTTTCAGTGATCTGCAGAAATTATGTTTATTTTTTATAAATTCAAATGATGGGTTACATAAGCTTACGGTGTATTTGCTTTGGGGCTCTGACAAGTTGTACAAAACTGTATTTCACATAAAAGTTTGTTTTCAGGGAGAACATGTAGTTCATTCACAAAATCTCTTAGTGTTAAAATGATCTTTGAAAATATTCTCCTACAGGTAGCTTGGTTTATCATTAGGTCAGTATTTCGCTCTGCATCAGCTTTTATAATCTCTTTATGTACTTTAGAAACAGGCAGTTTATTGTTTTTGACACACAGTACAGGGTCATGAGTGGAAACAATTCGGGCTACAAAGTGCATGTCAGTTCAGTGCTCCTCTGCTGACGGCATGTCTGTCTGAAATCAAGTTTAAAAAAATTGGCCCTGTCTCCAGCTGACTTGTTTTGTCAGGCTGAGTCATAAGATTAACCCTTGACTTGTCACCAAGGAAAAATGGAGTAAACAACTGTACCCAGTACAGTATTGCTGATCCAGCTATGATTCATTTCACTGTAACATGATTCTCTTAAGAAAACAAATTTCGGAGCAGCTGTTGCTTGGCTTAAGTGGGGATTATAAAAATTGCAACCACAAAACAAAAACTTACTTTGGACTTCAGGAGTTTGTGGAATAGTTATCTGGTAGTACTTCCTGCAAATAGAGTTATTGGTAACAACATCGCAATTTCTTGTGCAGTCTTTCAAATTTTAGATTTCTTTTTTAGGTTCATTTTTCATCTATTCTGGTGAAAGTAAACTTCTGTGGGTTTGATATGCTTGATGGAATTATGGTTTGGTCCTACAAGATGAATCAATGTAGCAAATGTCCTGTGAGAAACAATGTTTTCGTACAGTAAATGTAGAGCAGATACAGTGATAATTTTCAAGGTTTTTTTCCCACCTGTGCAGGGGGTAGGACAACTAATTCCCTTTTTGGTAAAATGAAACTGTTATCTTTTGATTTGTGGGGAAGTAACTCAGGAGCAAATTCATTTATTGACTCATTATGGAGGTACCAGTCTTAAAACTAGTTTGTCTACAAACAGACAGCATTTGCAGGAGTGTAGCTTAGTTTTATTGATCATATTGTTGCTGTTGTCTTACCCATGTGATGGTGCAAAAGGTCAATGATTTCCTTGTACTGATAAATGTTAATTGTGTTAGTAAATATTACCAGTTAATATTACCTGCGTATTTTTCGTTACAATTGCTCTGTACAAGTATAGGGCAGTTGTAATGCAGAGAAGGCCCCCTCCCAATGCTACATAGTAAAGTTAATTTTTTCTGCTGTATGTTCTAACATTTTTTTCAATTGCTTGTAATACAGGTGGATAATGCTTATTATTTGAGAGGGCTTTTCATCTCAAATACAACTATTTTGAAAATTGAACATGTGTGCATGGAGGCGCAGTAGCAATTACAACTATGTTGATGATAGTCTTTACTTCAAAGAACTGACTCCAGTTACCCTGGAAGTATTTTTAATGATTTAAAAGTTTGTGTGCTTGAATTATTTCAGGAAAAAAGGGTTCTCTTACTATTTTGACTCTTGCATGCTGAAAGCACCTTTTCCAGTGCTTACGGTTTTTTCAAAGATGTACATTAGTCTGAATTAGTGATTTTAATCTAGTGCACTATGAGAAGTAGCACGTGCAAAGATCTGAAGATCTTTTAGCATATCTCATCTGTAGAGTCTTGAACATTAGTGAGAAGCTTTAAGGAATGGCATTGTTAGCTGCAAATCAAAGCTTCTTACAGACTCTCTGGGGACTGAAATGGGTCTTTGTGGTCCCTAGGGGAAGAAGGAAGCCGCAAGTCACTCTGTGGGCCTGGCGATTTAATAGTCTGAAGTATAGTGATGTTCTTTTTTGCAGCTGCTGCTGCTACGCCTTTTGTATTGGAGAAGAGTTCAGTTCAGATATCATTAGCTTTACTGCATAGTTAAATAGTTCTGGATGTGTAGTTTGACTTGCAGTAAAAATGCAAGTGTTCTTCAGCTGATGTAAACTTCAGGATGTATTTGCCAACATACTCTGAGCACAGTAGTCTCCTAATTGATTGGAAGAGTTCACTGAAAAAGCATTTGAAGCTGGAGGTGTGAATATTTTTTTGTCAGTATGTGTATATTCTGTATATTTACAGACACTACAGTAGTTAGGTCCTGAGATAATGGGCATTATATAGAAGAGCCACTAAGATTTTTATCTGACCATAGTATTCTACTGTAGTCAATTTGTCACCCCGTGGATCTTTTTAGTTCAGAAGATTTCCCTGACACACAAGGTGCTTGGGAGAATGAACCAAATTTCTGCAACTTGCTTTTTTTCCCTGTAAATTGCTGAATTGAACTTTGCCCATTTTTTTACCTTATCCTGAAGTATTTTCCTGCTTTTGTCAGGAAGGAGGCAGGGAGAATTCACATCATTGGCAGTTGACACAGTTAGAGGTGGAGAAATGTGGTTTTGCTTTAACCTTTTTTTTCCTGGATTGAAATCTATATCTAACTTACCAGGAGCTCAGTTAATAACCAACTGCATTCATACGTAGAGAATAAAAAACATACACCTCATTAAGAGTTAATGTTAGTTAATGCCACTCTTCAGTGAAGAAAGCAAAAAGACTTACCAGGCATAGATATGTGCAAATATTGAGGGATTTTTGTGCTGGAAGTTGCAGTCTGCTTGCTGTATTATAACTCATATTTTTGTGGTGTGCCAAAGTTGTTGGGGTCCCCCCCCTTCTCTTTTCTTCCGTTTCTTATAGGGGCACAGGATTGCTTTTTTTCATACAAAAATGTATTATACAATATAAAGGGAGTCTGGGCTCATGTTTCCAAAGGACCACCATCATACTGTATCTTAAAGATGGATTTTGGATGATTCCATAAAATGAAAATATTTACATGATTTTTTTTTTTTTTAAAAGCCAAGCATTTTGCGTATGTGTTGTCTTTGTGTTAGGGTCTTACCATCACATCGGCTTCCCTGTTGAGAAAGCAGCCCGAGGCCTGGTTAATGTGCTGGGGTGGGCTGGGGCCCAGGAAGCGCTGGCTGGGGTGTCGCTGCCTGGGTGCTCCCGCTTTCCCATGGGACTCACTCCCAGCAGCTCCCCATGG
>NW_009197056.1:0-4039 GCF_000690835.1 Fulmarus glacialis
TGATCTTAAAGGTCTTTTCCAACCTACGCAATTCTGTGATTCTATGACGCAGTTGCTGTGGTCTCAACTTAATTTTGGGTGAACAACTGGAAAAGATTTAAGTCTTACAAAGACACTGGACCAGGTTGCCCAGAGAAGCTGTGGATGCCCCCTCACTGGAAGTGTTCAAAGTCAGCTTGGATGGGGCTTTGATCAACCTGATCTAGTGGGAGATGTCCCTGTCCATGGTGTGTGTGGGGTTGATCTAGATGATCTTTAAAGGTCCCTTCCAATCCAAACCACTCGATGATTCTATGAAATGTTCCCCATCAGTTTAGCACAAGGTTGGCTCTAAGTTTTACAGCCCTTTGAGAAAGCACTGCAAGAAGACTGGGATATTATTTTCATACCTGGGTCTTTCCAAGTGTAATTATTTGAGGAGAGAACTTCTTCAGCCTGTGCGAGGACTGGGAGGAGGCGTCATTCCTATGGGATGTGGACATTGGGGAAAACCACAAAAGAATCCTCAACAACCCTGCATTGCAGTTATAGTCAAATGTTTCGTATACAATACGCAGCTATGAAAGCGACTGCAATGGTTTTGATTGCAGGATGAAATAATGGGTTGAACTGTGAAGAAGAAATCCATTTAGATAGCATTGATAATAGCACTGGCAACAGCATACAGGAGAAGCCGAAAGCTTTTAAATAGATGGAGAAAGTATTAAATGTTTCAAAGGCAGTTTGTATTGTTTGCCAATGTTCCTGGTGGCTTTGCTGTTGGTGTTACAGCTTCTACGGTGAGGAGCGCGCGGCACATGGAAGGATGTTCAGGTCCAGGGGAGGAGAGGGGCTGCCGAGGGAGGTCAGCGGCTCAGTCTTGCTGAAGATGGCACAAATCGACTGTGTTGCGGTGGCTGGTCATCTGCTCCTCCAGCATATCACCATCATACATCAGCGCTACCCACCAAGCGAGCAATCCCATCCCTATTATTTCAGCGTTTTGCATGTGGCCACATGGCACCATTGCAGCTCACTCTGATTTAATTGCTGAGGTAAATTAGGATTTAAATCCATGAGATGGAAACCCTGCTTTCAGTCATCAGGTCTAGTCTTGTTCCTTGTCTTTATTCACCAGCTGTTTTTCTGGAGGAATCTTTATTCTCATTGGTTGATAACCATTATAATATACTTGCAACTATTTTTCTTTCGCAAGTCAGGAGGATTTATTAGGTAGGTACATCTTTATTTAGGCAATTAGGTAGCTTAATAGGTACTCATTGAGGTTGATAATTTTTCCCAGGTTTTGACAATGGTAAATGAGATCTGTGCTGGATTATTTCTTTTCTTGAGATTAACATTAAACTGCATTTGAATGAAAATTCAGATTCAATTGAACCAAATTAAAATAGTTATTTTAAAGTGTTTCTTTCACAATTAGAATTAATTCTTGAAAGTAGAGAATTGTTTACGGATAAATTAAGAGGTTATTGCTGGTCACTATGTATTTAAAACTAATGGATCCCCTGTATTTATGTTTGTATATTGGAAGAAGACAGGTGCTTTTCTATTTTTCAATTTCTGATCACTTTTTCAACCTCTAATATCATAGTCAGTGAACTAAATTATTTGAATAATCCAAATCAGGTTCTTTAAATAAAGTAGGTCTTAAAGTAGAAAGTGTTTATTTGACATTTGACCTTTTTATTTTTAAGAAGAAAGCAATAATGTTGATAGAAATTCCATAAATTAAACATTTTAATGGAATTACTTAATGGTTTTTTTCTGTGGATTTGGGGTCCTCAGGCAGCTGGCGGGGGGGGATAGAGATGTTATGGGAGATGGGCGTGGCTTCGAAGGGGAACTGGTGCAGGAGCTTGGAGGGTTGCTGGTGTGTTTGAGGAGCACTTCTAAGCTCAAATCCTGTGTTGTTTTTCTGGTGTGTGCTAAGGAATAACGATATTGTCATTTTTTTTTACTATTTATCCTAAATGAGGGTTTTGCATTGCCACATGGGAGGCTCGGGGTGGAAGAGGTCCCTCCTGCCTTGCTGCTCCCTGGTGCTGTCCGTAACTGTTGCCCTGGTTATGATCTGCTTTTTCCTCAGGAATCAAATGCCAGCATGCAAATGTGATTTCTTACTATGTAAGGATTACTTTAAAAAAAGTAAGCGAATCCTGAAGAAGATATCCAGAAGTAAAAAGAAAACTATCCTTTAAAAGCCACTTGTATTGCCGTCAGCGCCAAGAAATCCTCTCCGTTTCAGCTGGCTGAAACGCCATTAGGATGCTCTTGGTTTTGTGTTTAATTTATATACATCAGATACTCTAGTATTTCAAATATAGGTGCGTTTATGCGGGTGTTTGTGTGGGTTTTTTGGATCAGATGGTCTCGTGTGTCGAGTGCGTAGCACGGGGGTGTTAAATCTGAGCATCTCGTACAGCTCTTGCTGCTGAGGCGAGTCATCCTTGTTGCTAACCCTCACTTTCCATGTTGGCTTGGAAATCTCCCTTTTTTTTGCTTTATATAGATCAATTTAAGAGGGAGTGTATTTTGGTAGCACTGCTTGCTGGCTCCTGGCTGAAGTTTCTGTGGTTTTCTTCCATTCTGAGCAGCTTCGCTGTGTTTGGAGGCGAGGAAGGCACCCTGAGTTGGGCATCAACTGACCGTTGACTCCATGTTAATGAGCCCTTTTCTCCCTCTTGGTCCAGTTTTTGCTTTGGGTTTACCGGTCTGTTGGAAGAAACATTTCCATTTCCCAAGCGATGTGAAGTTGGTCTTGCAGAAGAGGCTGGAGGAAGGACCCAGCATTTCCACTCTCCAAGTAACGTGAAGTCAATCAAGAAGAGAAGACTGGAGGAAAGACACAACAGCTCGGTGTTTGACCATGGGAAATAGAAGAAGAAAAATCAGACTTGGTCAACACGAACTTCTATGAAGGACCAACGTGAAATTGCCGGACTCGGGCAAAGTTACTGCTGCTTCCAGGAATGCAAGGGAAGAGCCCAGATCTCAACCTACAGAGTGTTTTATCAGCCCAGGACCTCCATCCGTAATGTTTTTAGCGCAAGACACTGCGATTTTCCCATCGCGCTCGGCCCCAGCATTGGCAGCGGACCTCCGACAGCTACGACGCTGTTTTTAAACATTTTTATAGCGTTCTTCTACCCCCTTTTCATTAAAAATTTTTCTTCTCCTGTCCACCCCGGGGGTGGGGGAAAGACAACCCTCAACCTTGTGTAGTCAAGGTTATGGCGATAAATTCTGTAGCATTGTCACTTCTATTCGGAGTAAATTGGCTGGCCGCTTTCGGGCTGAAGGGAAGATAATTTGCTGTAGTATTTCAAATGGATTAGAAATGGATTTGAAGGGAAAGTTCATGCCTCCCATTACAAAGGCTAGAAAGAAGACTATCTTAAGGCACTGTTCACACTCTGGCCTTCATTATCCACGCTTAATACCTTTCCTATTTTCCAGCGTTAATGAAATTTCCTGCTGGAGCAGGCCTTCTGGACGGACGGGAGGACTCTTTAGATCCGCGGGCTTGTGCGGCAGAAAGGGAATTACAAGCCCCTCGTGTCGAGGGGCCGGCGTATTCTTCAGGTCCTTGGCCCGGCTATTATCTCATTAATTTTATCCTCTTTTCTCAATACAGTTCATTTCCAAAGGCTGTCCTTTCCATTAGGGTAACAATTCAACGGAGAGCTGTGACACCGCCTCCGATGAAAAGCGACGGGGCGTTTGGCGTGGCTCCTTGCCCTGCGTTACAGCCGTCCTTCCCCTCGCCGGCGGCTTTTTCCCCGCGGCTGCCGGGTCGGATGTCACTGACGGGGAGGGACACATGCACCGGTTGGGGCTACGCAACCACTTGGGAGCAACAACTTGGCTTAAGAGGAAAATAGAGGTTTCCTACAGCTGAAGGTTGGGCAATTAAATTTCCCCTCTGCTCTTCTGTATCGGCTCAGGTTCCACTGTGATTTTTTGATATAAAACCTATTTTGCATTCAATTTTAAATCTCTTATGGCTCCTATAATATACATAAATATAATAAATATCCTA
>NW_009197057.1:0-2007 GCF_000690835.1 Fulmarus glacialis
GAGGAGGTGGGGGCAGGGAGGGAGACCTGCAGGGCTGCGGAGGGCGGACAGCTTGTTCTCCTGCCAGCAGTCGTGTGCCGGGGCGGCCCCGACACCGGCCGTGTGTGCTCGCTGCAGTGCTGAGGATGAGAGACCCAGGTAAGGCAGCAAGGGAGCAGGTGGTTGGAGGCGGGGGGCGGTTTTCATCCCTCCCCCCCTTGCCATTTTATGCAACTAGAGCTTTTTTCCCCTGCTTTGTAACGGGACAGGTACCTAGGGGGACCGCAGACAGGTGCCAGCCCGTGAGAACAAAACGTAACTTTTTTCAATCTAAGTTTTAACGTAGGAGCGTTGGGCTTTGGATGATAAATGTTCCCATCCCGCGTGTTTAACCTCTGCGTGGGGTTAACTGCGAACGGCAGCAACTTAAAACATGATCCTGATTATTTTCTGTAAATATTCTGTAGATACCTTTAAGTATTCTGTAAATACCTTTATGTTTATACGGACATGGAGGTGAGTAGTTAGCTCACTGAGTATCTCAGGAAGGATTGGGAGCAGTCTTATAAACTCTCCGTCTCAGTTGTGCGCTGAGATTGCTAGCCTCTGTTTTGGAGGTAAACGTAGGTTACGTGGAGGGGAGGTGCTGGTGGCACTGGGTGGTGATAAGCAGCCTGGATATAAAGATTTTAGCCATGTGAGATACTGGGAATGGGAGCTCCAGCAGAAGAACGGAAGGAGATCATGTATTGGACATACAGGTGAGATGAATTACATGTCTGAGCTGACCATTGATACTGAAAATGAGAATGAATTTTGACCTAATAGGAAGGTTAGATCAGTGAAGGATCTATAAAGTTGCAGGGAAGCTTTGTACTCTTAAAAAATAAACCAGACAAAACCTCATGTCATACTAAATCTATTATTTCTTTTGATCTGAAAGCGTCTCCGTAGCTTTTAATCACCTCCATCCCCACAACTAATACAGGAGAAACAATTAACAAGCATATTTTTATATAAAATGTTCAGAAAATTTTTGCAGCAGTTATGTAGTGGAAATAAATACAGCATCTTGAACTCCTTAACTAAAAATGCCTTTTTTTTAAAGTAATTATTTAACAAATTTTGCCTGCACTTGTGTTAAAGTACCAATTGCAGTGCATATGGTGTTGATAACATTTTAAAATGGCTTTTTACCAAATTTTACCCGAGTATAAAGAATTTATACCATTATATTTTGATTGGCATTATACTTGCATTGCCGGCTGGAAACATGGCAGAGGTCAGCTGCAAGAATAGGCCTGTTTTCAGTTATCAGTCCTTTTAATTCACATCAGTACATTTATTCTAATGCCAAATACAGGTTGGTTGTAAATGGTGTTTTGATGTGAACCTACCTGACAGTACAGAAGAGCTAAAGACAAATCAAAAATACAAGATAATACTTAATTACAATAATCATTACCATTTAGACCACACATCTGAATACACTGTATTTGAGGGAAACAGTTTCTGCGCATGCTTATCTAGAGCGTAAGCTCTTTTGGACCAGACTACATAAGTGTTTTCTGCGTGTGGCAGGGCCTACGCAAAATGGTCTGTTGCAACAGATAATGGTAATGAAGTTTTCTGATAAAAAGCATATAATTTTTTTTCAATAAGCATTTCCCCTTTAATCTCAAGCATTGTGTAACAGCTATTGTTACAGCCTTAACCTGCTTCCACATCTTTGCATACATTAGATTCTTTTACTAGAAAACAAAGCAAAGCTCACCAGTCAGCTCTTGTGCATGCTAGTACAGGTAAGCCCCAGCAGCCTGTAATGCATTTGCTTTATTTCCGTCTTACGAGAAAGGGCACAAAGGGCAATGGTGAAGACTCGTGGAACACACTCTGATTTAGTGCTGCTGTGACAGCCATGGAGCTCATGAGAATTGGAGCAGGTGTAGGAAGGGGAGGAATTGTGCACCATTTGCTCAAACAGGAAAAGTTCTTGCTACCAAGTCCACAATAAAGAAGGTAGAAAAG
>NW_009197057.1:2021-11418 GCF_000690835.1 Fulmarus glacialis
TCTGTGTGTTTGGACGTGCCTGTACTACATCCAGGATTGCTCCTAAACCTCAGTTTTCACTTTGATTTGGCCAGCGCTTCTGACAAATGCTGCAAACACTACCTCTGCTTTGTTAAATAGTTGTTACTTGCTTTGGGAGGCTGAGACAAGGCAGAAGGGATTTATAGTACCGGATCCTCTTCTCCATTTACTTCCCTGTGGCTTAGCTACTTTCCTGTTGTTGAGGAAGTTGGGAGGGAGCTGTGTTCCAAAACATGCTCTTGGGAAATCCAAAGCATCTTTTCTTTTCCAAAGATATCTATGCTTTAATTCCCACCCCCCCCGCCCCCCAGCCTGGTTCTCAAGTTTGAAGGCTTTTTAGCAGTTACAATAAGAGAAAGATGTGCAGCAGCCTTCTCTTTTGCTGTATGTTTCTTTGGCATCGTTTAAGTAACACTGCAAACAGTTCTTGCTTTGTTTTGTGCTTCGCTTACTGTTTTGTTGGTGCAGGCCTGTCAAAGTGTCTGACCTTGTTTGTTTGTTTTCTTTTTTCCACTTTCTTTTGGATGTGCTTGGGCGGGTTTACATTAGCACTGTATCCATCCTGTATGAATCGGCATATACCAAAACTTCACACCCAGAGAAGAAGCCACCACTTGTCTTTTTGCTATGTTCCTTTTCCTCCTATTAAAGGAGGGTCTTTCCAAACTTTGAGTAAGAGTGGGAGGTATGGATACAGTACCCTTTGCCGCTCTGGACTTACAGAAGTCACATTCACCATTTAGCGCTCTATTATTAAGTCAGTTCTCCACCTTGTGTCAGCAGTGACAGAAGTTCAAATGCATTATTCACTTCCTTCATTGCTATCACAAGGGCAGCTGTTGCATAGACAGGACTCAGGTGTTTTTGTTTTTACCAGTAAATTGTCTAATCCTGCTCCATATTAGAAGATGACATGGTACAGATTACCTCAGCCCAAATACAGTGGGGAAGGAATAATTTTAATCCTCCATGCAGAGTATTTCATTAACTATGTAAATTTTATTGTCCTTGTTTCCTCTGAAATGCAGGATTTTAATCAATGCTGAAGACAACACCTCAGATAGGTTGCTTGTCTGATCCAGTGTAGTAAATCCTCTATTTCCAGTCAAAATATACACATTATTGTTGTTATTAGAGACCTCTTTTCCCATCCCTTTGTCATTGTGTAACATGATAGCAAAGTGAACAATGAGAGCTAGTATGTGCAGTCTAAATATTCAGCCGTGTCTGCGGGCCTTCCTCTTATGCATTCTTCCTCTTCCTTGTTTGAACTTATCGCGTGTTTTACATGTCCCTGTGTCACTGGGACACTTGTCCATGCCTGGAGAGGCAGGCGTGCACATCTTGACGCTCTTGCTTGCTCATATGCTGTCTCTGACTGCCTTTTACTAACACGCCCAACCCAGTTGTTCACACAGTCTGTAACTCAGAGAGGGGATGAATTTTACCTCCCTACGGACAGGATGCTCTGGGAGGCATAAGCAAGCATCTAGAGGCCAAGTGTGAGAGATCACGGCCCAGTAGCAGACTTGTACATTTCCCACTAGGTTGCCATTCTGCTTTTCAGAATTTGGGTACACTGTATTTATTTTTACGCCGTTAATTTTCAGATTTAAATTTGGGGAAATCTGTCACAGTCCTGCTTACCTGACAGCTTTTTTTCCTCCTCTAGGGGATGGCTTCACTAATTCAAAAAACAGGCAAAAGTGAGCCTTTCCCCATGGAACTCTATAACCTGAATAGAAGACCTGTGAAGACAGGGTCAAAAAATTCACCACAGAGACAGCGGAGATGTTTTGAGAGGTGGTACAGGCTAGGATGTGAAGACAACAGCATTTTTCCATGATATTTTAGATATTCTGGGGGAGTTACGGGAACAGTTAAGATGCCCAAAGCAGGTCTTCAACAATAGAGAAGGCACTGGAGAGCAAGAAATGACAAGCTTCAGGAAGAATCTCACTGTGAAGAAAGCCGAGTTAGCCCTTCTGTCTTGCTGATGAGTGTTGCCAAAAAGGTGGTGCTAGCTTTCCCACTCCAAGGAGATGGAGGTCAGGCAAAGAGAGAGATCATTGATACTTTCCTTATTAGCAGTGTGGGCAGAAGGCACAAGTAGGCAGTACGGTGTGTGACTGACTCACAGCACCATGCAGGTAGGAAGAAGCAGCATAGATCTGTGGGAGTGTACGAAGGTGCAGGTACACATGGAAAAGATGGTGATAACCAGGAACTCAGCTTAAGCTGTGACCCGTTGAGTCTCCTAGTGAGTCATGACGGATGGTCATGAGGACTGAGAAAATAGGTGTTTGAAGTATTTCAGCTGAGAGAGTCTTGTTCTGTTCTGGAGAAGCCTTTCGGAAGGAGAAAGAGATGCCATTCTCTGACAATGGAGACAGTGTTTGTCCCCTTGATCTTTATGCTGGGACTTGTTTCACTGTTGCAGGCTAGTTCCATTCTGTTGACTAAGAACCAAGGTTCGTGGTTATAGACTCTCCCGGGCTTGCTTCCTAAGCAGAATTTGCTTGGCTTCCTCTACGATTTGACAGTGAGCTTTGCTATCGTTTTTGTCCAGTTTTTTCTTCCGTCAGAGCTTCCATAAAAAGCAGAGGTTTAATTGTAAAGAATCTGGAAGAAGTTTTCTGGCCATGGCCTTTTGTCAGTCTTCACTCCAACAGAAGGAACCTTTTGGATATGGTAAAACTCCTTTCAGACGAGTTCTGAAAAGCTACAGTGCATGTGACTCCTGTGTGCTATACCCATAAGTCATTTTGTGTTCTGGCCATTATAGAATAAGGAACAGATTGGTATTTGATGATTTTCCAATTTGCTTCTCTTTGAAATTAGTTGTGCATTAGTCAGACGTGCAGAGGCAAACCTCATTCTTGCTGAGTTGGATTAGAGCCAGCATGAAAGCAGCAAAGTCAGAATCACTCATTTGGAAGTGAACTCCCTCCTGTTTTTTAAAAGCTATTTTTAGGTGATTGTTGAAGTCTCCTCCTCTGGCACAGAGTATTTTTTCTGTGTTTCAGTGACTTATATAACATCTCACTTAGGTTTTGGAAAGTTCGTTTTAGCAGACTGGATTAGCACATCTTTTCAGTTCTTAAATTTAGGTAGATTTTAAAAAGATATTGCTAGACTTAGTTACTTCCTGCTTCTACTTAGTCATTTGCCCTCTTTGTCGTCTTTGTTGTAATCACGTACTGAAATGAAATTAGTCTTCAGAGTGTATTTGGGAGAAGGGGGAGGATCAAGGTGCTGGTACAGATTCTCTCACCTGGGAGCGCGCTGGGTCACTCAGCGCTGCAGGGCACTGCGGTGGGTTGACCCCCTCTGGCCGCCAAGCCCCCGGCCGGCCGCTCACTGACTGCCCTGCAGCGGGGTCGGGGGGAGAATCAGAAGGGCAGGCTTCTGAGGGTGTCTTCTGTGGCTAGCCAGAAATAATGCCAACCCAAAGCAAGGTTAGAAGAATGCCAATCAAAACTATACCAGGCTATCCAGTTAATGGATTTGCATGCTTTCCCGCAGCGTTGCTCATTTGTGACAAGTATGACTCTTCCAAAGAATTCAAGCACAATTCTTTTATTCTTACCGGAGATCTATTTTAAGAGAAGCTATTAGCTTATACACAAGAGGTAGTCATACAGTAATAAAGATCTGTTGGTATAAATATAGTTGTGCTGCTAAGTCTTCTTTGTTCTAGATGTAAGTTATGTTTTTCAAAGAATAATTCTTTACTTTCGTTTTTTCTTGGGCTTTTTTTCCTTTTTTTGTTTTCACATACACTTTTATATTCTGAAGACAAGAGATTAAGAGGACTAAATGCAAGGTCAGTTTTTAAAGGTGTCATAGAACACTAGCTGCGGCAAAGACCTCAGAGACTATTTGCTCATCTGTTGCAGTTAGGGCAGGATTTCCCTCTATTCTGTTCCTAACACTAGTGCTCAGTGTACCTTGTGTGTATCTTTGTTACTACTGTGTAGTATTTTAGAACCTTCCCCAACTCTTCAATGTGTTTTAAATAATGGAAACTCAACAATGTCTCTTGGGAGATTGTTCAAATTGAACGAAATCATATAGTCAGAAAAAAATCATGATACACATCCCTTCCTTATCCTTCCGTATCTAAATTCTTGTGGGCCAAAATGCATTTCCTCATTGGGTCTGTACCCTGGAATTAGCTGTTCATGCTCCTTGCTGTTTACCCAAATTATGCATCTCAACTTCACGTGCCTCACTGATGTACAAATCTGTTGTGTTGAAGGCGGTGGTTGAGGGTAGGTAGGTGGACACACAAAGCAATCAGGTCAGTGGCTTTATGTTTCTCATTGTTTTTTTTTTTTTCTAAATTTCCCTCAGTGCCTCAGTGTCTGCTTGGTATTCAGTTTCTCAGGACGAATGGATTGTTCCAGATGGCTTCTTACCTGAGCTGCACAGCCAAGAGCTGTCATCATCTTGACTCCCTAACAAGACCCCTTCCATAAAGACCCAGTTCTTTCTCCTGCTGCTTCACTTTTCCTTCGTCTTATATTATCTGGCCTTCTTCCAAATTCACTTTAATTTCCAAACCATCTTTATAGGTCATTTGTATTGTTTCTCAGACTTCACTGTTTCCAGCACCACCCCGTTTACTCTCATTTGCAGATGTCATTAGTTCATTTTTAGTTCCCTTTTATAGGTATTGTAGAAGTTAGGTAAGATGGGACTCGCCGGTTAATACCGCTGCACAGCATAGTATTTTGTTTGTTTACTGTGTTGTGGCATTGTTTACGTCCAAGTATAAGTTAATTAAACTTGAAATGAAGTGTTCCTGAGACACTTGAAGTTTCTACTTAAATTGAATGTATCCATCTGATTGCAACATTGTGATTGCAATCTAGGGCTTTTTTGTTTAGGTGTTTGACTGGGGTTTTTGCTTTGTTTTTTAATAAAGTAGCGGTGGCAGAACGGAAGTGAAGCCAGTTCCTGCTGTAGCCTTATTGCATTTCTGTAAGGGTGCTTGGGAAGACTTTTTCATTATTACTTCCAGTTTTTTCCTTACCTTTTAGCAGCTGGGCATTATTGGTGAAGCTGTTTAGCTAACAAATAAAAGCCACTGTGTTTTTAAATCCATTGTGCCTTGTACTCTAGATCCATTATTTTCTACGCCCACTATGGCTGTGCATCCAGTTTGGGGCCTGCCAGTACCATAAAGATGAGTGAGTCCAGTGGAGGGCTGCCAAGATGATCAGGGCTGGAGCACTTGCTGTGGGAGGAGAGGCCGAGGGATCTGGGCTTGCTCAGTCTGAAGAAAGGATGGCTTCAGGTTGATGTGACAGAAGGCCCCTGTGCCTGCAGGGTGGTTATCATGGAGAGGGAGTCAGGCACTGAGGTGCACAGTGGGAGGGTACGAAGACAATATGCATAAACTGAAATGAGAGTTAACTGCATATATTGGAAAAAATTTTCCCTGTGAGAACAGTCAAGCAAGGGAACTGGTTACTCAGAGAGGATATGCAGTCTCCGTCTGTGGAGGTTTTCAAGACCCAACTGTACAAAAAGTCCTGAGCAACCAACCTTGACTCTGCTGTGAGCAGGAGATTGAGCTAGAGACCTGCCATCCAACATGAATCATTCTACAGTTCTGTACCATTCATCAGCCTCATACCGCTGCTGATCTTTCAGACGGTTCATGTCTCAGGGTTTGCTTCCCTGTTTAAATAACAGTAAGTACATTGGATTAGCTCTAGTTTCATAGGTCTTTTAAAATCCAGGTTGCATGTCCAAATATACCTCTTATGTACACTGACAGATGTATTTTTATGTACTGGTAGGTACTTTGTAAAGAACTAATCTGGTCATCTTCTAAAATGAACTCTGTTTGTCGGCTGGTCCTGTATTTCCATGATGTCTGACAACAGAGCACATTATTATGATTAATTTGTAGTAGGGAACAGCGCATTCTGAAATAACCGCAGGGCTTCCATGAAATGTGAACAAGTTGGAACTAACATAAGCTATATCTATTATTTAAATTCCCATCTGAGGTCATGCTTTCTTAACTGTAAATAATGTATAGCCCCTTTTATATACTCTGTTTGGGGCACTAGTGCTCAGTGTAGCTTGTTTATATCTTTGTGCCTTTTTAGTTTACTTTCTCCTCTGTATTATAGCTGCTGCATTAAAATATTTTAAGGTATAGGATGATGATCTATAAAGTCTTTTTTGCTTGTTTCTTGTACAGGGGGGGTGGCTTAAGCTTTTCTTGTTTCTGTTCAGCGAAGACAGGTTGAAATATCTTGACTTTAATATCTACTACACAATTTCCAAAAAAGTGTTACCAAATTTTAATGTCTACACTGGAAAAAAAACTCATTTCCGTATTCATTGTAGTACAACAATAAAAGCTTTTCTTTCATTCCCTCCATGTTTTTTGCTTCAGACAGATAAAATCACTGGTGCATTTGTAGTTTTATGTGAATGAAATGTCTCTTCTCAATTACTATTTCAAACAAGCTTGCTAATTCCCATTGTCCTAATTTAAAAAATCCATTATTTGTCATCAAAAACCTGGCAATGTCACCTCACTTTTCGTTTTTAAAAAAGAGTATTGACTTTAGAGTTTTATTAGTTTCTAAGAACTAACCATTTTTATATCAATACTGTAGTGTATAATTCATGCACAGTAGAATAGGATAGTAAGTAGTGTTAACACTATGCCAAAATATATTCATAAAATTCATTGGGGGCCAAGATGGTTGAATGATTAGAGTACTGGTCTGGGAAATGAAACACCTGGCTTCCAGTGCCAGGTCTGCCGCTCCCTGTCTGATGTTTGCAAAGGAAAAGCAATCTCATTTATTCTTGTCTATGGAGAGAAGTATCATTACCCACTTCTGTAAAGTATTTATATGGTACTTCTCACTCAAAGATTTTAAGTATTATTAATTTTACTTTTGACTCAGCTTAGGAAATCCCAAGGATCCTTAACCAGTATCATGTGGTGTTTGCAGACTTTGATTCAGAAGAGTTGACGGTAATGAGCCTCCCAACTCTGTCTTGAAATGTGATACAGGAGTTTCTGGATGTAATGCTATTGTTGGTGTTATTTGGAAGGTCAGACTAAATGACTCGGACTCCAAGAATACAAAATTATCTGGGTTTTGTTGTTGTTGTTTTGGGGAGATGGGGGAGGTGTTGTTTTGTTTGTTGTTGGGTTTTTTTTAATGTAACATGTAAACTGCGTCCGTTAAATGCCACAATGCTATTTTGGTTTTACCTAGGTGAGAGACTTCCGTGAAGGGCGATTGAGGACTTTTTCTTAAATCTCTGCCCACGTAATGATTTTTTTAAATTGTTTGAAAGATCGTAGTGTAATTCTGTCACACTGGGCATGGAAAAGTCTCCAGTCTTCCCATGGTCAGTTGGGAGTGTGGAGGAGGAGAATGTAATAGTTTCGAAGTGGATG
Source organism: Fulmarus glacialis (assembly GCF_000690835.1). Lineage (NCBI taxonomy): Eukaryota > Metazoa > Chordata > Aves > Procellariiformes > Procellariidae > Fulmarus > Fulmarus glacialis. The sequence continues at coordinate 9,487 of NW_009197057.1, forward strand.
ATTCAGACTTGTGGGAGAAACAGCTCCGTCCCGTGTGTAAGGATTAGAAACCTAAAATCAGCTCGGATAGAAATTAAGCTACAATGTGTAAGGCCTGCTGTGATTTCAGGGGGCTGGGGCATTCCCATCTGCGTACATTCTGCCTGTGGCTGAGGAGTGGGTTGAGCAGTTGATTCTCACAGTTTCCATAATTTTTGTTGGCAGTTCAAATCTGTGCATTGATAGTCACATAGCTGAGGATGTAGAACAAAACCTAATTTTCCCTTGGCTGATTGTGCTGCATTTGTATCTCCTGCAGTATATAGTTCTGGGATATGGGATAATGCTGGAACTGTTAAGTCAGTAACACTGCAAAAATGTGCGTGAGTTGTCCAGAAAGATGTTTATGTTTAAATGTAATGTTCTTGCCTAGAACCATCTGGTTTATACTGTCCTTGAATTCTTTTCCAGATCTCTGTCTTATTTTCTGATTTTTTAATGTAAAGGAACATTTGCCATCAATTAGAAAAGAAAAGCCCTTGATGTCCTAAGTCAAGAAAAGCAGCTAACTTATATCTCAGGAAACTCAAGTATATTAATTCAGAGCAGGGCGGTCTAATTCACAGCACCGTTTACAGACCAAGTCCACACAGCCTGCCATCACAACCTTTGGGAAGAGGGGGGGTGACTACGGGGGAAGCATACGTAAGCCCTACAACTGAATGTCTCCCAAGGTGCTTGTACACAGCCTGATAAGGAAGCTAGGATAAGGTGCTGTTGCCGCACCCTCGTGCGAAAAGGAAGAGAAGGCAGAACTGACGATTCCAGAGTATGGCTGGTGGGCAATGCTGAAGCCAGCTGCTTCTACCTGGAAGGAGGGCCATAAAATAGGTGTTATGAACTTTCTGTTACCACTGGAGAGTTTGGACCACGATGACTCAGAAAAAACTCTGCTAGTCACAATACGTAAGCATTCCACAGCCCAAACTGGCATTTATTCTCATCCAAATGTGGAAAAAGGGGGGAAGCTTGGGGAGGTAAGGGCTTCTGTGGTATCCCACACATTGCACTCTTGCAGACTTACTCTTGAATCTCATGCTTTTGCCAGGCAGTGGAACTAACCTCAGCAAAAAGTTTTAACCAGGTTAGTACAAATCCAATTTTGACCCACAGCACCTTGAGGAGACTGTATAATGTTCTGCTGGTGGAGGGGGACTGTTTCAATCTCATAATACGTATATAAATGGAGCTTCCATGGAGGTTTTGAGTGTGTATGAACTGTGCATGACCAGAGCTCAGACAAGCAGATTATAAATTTCTCTGGTTCTCTGCTGTTGAGACTAGACAAATGGGAAATCTCAGTAACAGGATTAAAGAGCACTACAAATTACATTTACAGAAATACTCTACTAGAGTTATTTCAGAAGATAAATTTGAGAATTGCATGTAGTTGGTGGATACAATCTGAGGAAACATTTCTTCCCTTCTTGCTCTTCATCTGCCTTCCTTCAAGAAATACCTGCACTTAAATTCGACTGGGTGTAGATATATGGTATGTTAGGAACATGAAAAATGGCAGTAAAATTTACATATCCTTGACAGCTAAACCACACTGTACATGCAGTTACACTTCTGTGATTAAAATTTCTTTGAAGTGGGAAGGGAACAGTAGGACTGAGGCTTGTTTCATCTCCACTGTGGAAGTTTGATGGAATAGTCCAGGCCTTAGAAATAGCTCTTTCAAAGTGTGTCCTAATAGAGGACACCTTTTTACTCTAGCAATATATGGTGTATATCAGTAAGGTTTTATTTAGAGTGGCATAGATTTTCAAATACACTGTCTGGTTCTGAAACCTTAGAACAAGAGAAGAAAATTACTTACTTTTCTGCTTTTCTGGGTCAAATCCAATTTTATTTTTTCCTCTTTGTTATGGTGGACGTTTGGATTCCTGC
>NW_009197057.1:11449-21541 GCF_000690835.1 Fulmarus glacialis
GATGTTAGAGCAACTAAGTTGGCAGGAAGGTATGCTATTGTGTGGCTTAAGTAAGAGCAAATCCACAGTGGCATCTGTAGCTCTTTTACCCTTCCAGCTGTTAAGACTGCAAGAGTGCTTTGTAGAATGCTTTGAGATATGCTCAGTGACTGAAATTGAACTGTGTCTGGAGCATTAAGTTGAGATCGCAAGGTAAGGATTCTTTCTTCAGAAGGAAACTGTTGGCTTGCTTTTAGTTTGTTTCCCAGTCTTAACCCCCTCAGAAATTTCAACATCTGCATGGCTAGAAGAAAGAGTCACAAATACAGTCTTAGGTTCACTTAGGAAAATTGAGTAAACAGTTAAGCATATGTTTCAGAGTCAGTCATGGGATGCGAAGAGTTTGCTCCATGAGTCCCAGGTTCTGCAGTGAGATTTCCTCCAATGTGGAAATAGTAGGGCCGCTGATGGCATTAGAGGAAGAGTAAAAGAAACAGTGGTGGTGCAAGTCTGTTGCCGGGACAGCAAGCCTTGTACCCAGCACAGAATGCTCTCCTGTGATTGTTCCCAGGAGCGTGGGGAGAGTGGGAGGAAGGACGTGCACGTTTGGCTGATGAGGGTTGGGTTTTCAGGCACTGAATGGTTGCTGCTTCTAGCCGGGTAGTCACGTCCAGCTTTGCTGCTTGTACTTCAGTGAGAGCTGTGCAACTTGTTTCACGCTTGGCTATTTTTTAGTAGTAGTTTTGTGTTAAATTCAGTCTGGGTCCGTCTAATGACAAATTCAACTTCTGACAATCGGATGAGATGCCTGAGGCGTAGCTGTGTATGAAAGGTAGCCAGCAGTACCTTCTTGTGTAGGTTCTTCGAACAGACAAAATGCTTTTATGTTACTTGAAAATGGACTGAGGAAGATGGAGGGTGGGGTTGGGAGGAGGAGGAACAAGCAGCTTCTTATTGCAGGGTAAGAATATCCTTGTGAAGAATTAATGACAGCTTAATCAATGTTAGTTTTCTATCACTATCACTTTTCTTAAAAAGCTGATTTATCTCAGCAGGGTTTTAAAGTTTCTTTTTTAATATATACTCCAAAATATTCTGGCACATGATTTAGCAGTTAGGTGCATTTCAGCTAAGTTAAATCACGAAGCATTCCACAATTTTGAGCAGGTTAAAAAAAAAAAAAAAGAAATGACAGGTTACTTTTTAACATTGCTGCTCTTTTCCACCAATAACACCTTTTAGACTTGGCCCTTGCTGTTATAAATCTGATCCTTGTCACAAAGGCTTTTCTAAAATACCTGCTTATTGGCTCCAATTTCTAGAAAGAGGCTTTGAGATTTCATGCTCTCTGGGGCTTAGATATCTATGGCAGCTGGGAGTGCTGCTTCTGCTGCATACTCAGCATTGCAGCTGAAATAGGCAGAAGTGGTGCCTGCAAGCAGAGACAATATTAATTGCTCCCTGCAATTAGGTAAATAGTTGCGTCGGTGCATAACAGCAGGAAGGAGAGGGTTAATGAGGGGCTAATTCCGTCCTCAAAGGGACCACAGGGCTGATTGGAAACAGCTGCTGTGCTGCAGGCTCTAGGCTGCACAGGGTGATGCTGTGGTGAGCCTGGCAGCTTTGGTGGAGGGAGGGAAGAGGAGAAGAATGGTACGTGGGGAAGATAATAAACAGTCTGGAAAAGAAAGGACATAGAAAAGTATCCTGGACCTGGATCCCTGAGAGAGGAGAAATCATAACAGGCAGGAGGGAAAGAAGGGAGAGTTCAGGCTGGAATCGCGGACTGGAGGAGGGGGTGCAGCCACCTGCATGTCCTTGACCTCTCTGTGTGAACGTCAAGGCTTACAATTAAGTCAATATGGTATAGTGTAGGTGTAGCTTGGATATTAAAACAACACTGCCGTGTTAATGACATGCTTAGCTGAGCTAGCTGGCTCTGTTAGAAAGTGGGGGAATGTTGCTCGGGATGGATGCTGGGTATATGTGGCAGTGATTCACCAGAACTGCATACTTCTGACGTCATTTGTTAAGATATGAATGAAAATAGGTGTTGATGTCAGCAACACAAGAGTCAAGTTATCCACAGCTCTGTAGGATATGAATACTTCAAGTAAATGCCATCTCTGATACATACCATGATGTTGTCACCTGAAAGTTGGCTTCTTTCTCTTTCTACACCTGTCATGTGCATAGACATGTCTTGTGTTCCTACCTACATACCAGTAGCGGTTACCAGTATTCATGCACAAAACCTTTGAGTGTCTGCATTTTGAACTGATGCTTGCTTCTGTGGCTGAGGATACTCGTTAATGCCACAGAAATGCTTTTGCTTGAGCCAGAGCCTACCCGCTCCATAGAGAGGAAACTGCTAATGCGTTTCCCACTGCTTTCTCCTAAAGACAAACATTTTTCCCTGCAATTGATACAGTTAGCTGAGGAGGGGGCAGAATCCAACTTCAAACTTCTCAGCACAAAGAGCCATGGAGTATACCCCAGAGATATACTTGAGAACACAAGGGTTTCTTATATACAGGCTAGATTGACCCAAATGTTAGTATAGCAGAGGCCAGTGATGTAATGTATGCATAGATTCAGGTTGCTGACAGCAGAAAATGGTTAGCCTTGTCAGCTGTGTGGCCAAGCACTGTCCCACAGGGCTGTAATGTGTCGAGCACCAGAACTGTAAAACCAAAGAAAGGCAAAAGGGAGGATCAAAAGTGAAAGAGCACCTTCTGTTAAATAGAGCAGGGTGTGTCAGCCTCAGATGGTAAGGGAGAAAAAGGAGTATATGTTTTGAGAGAGCATTATAAATTCGTGAGTGATACGAAGAAGATCAAAAAGTTGTCCTTGAGGTGCAGAGCATGCAAAGCAGTACCAGGGAAGCATTACAAGTGTGTACCCAGTTCTTACGCTTTTTCTTCAACTTCTGTGATTCACCACTCCCAGAGGCGGGATGCTGGACTGTCAGCCTGTGGTCTGGCCTGAGAGAGCACTTCTTAAGTATGCTCTTTGAACCCGGAAACTTGCTTTATGATGGGAAAAATATAATCCTTTTTTTTTCGCTGTTTCTTCAGTTAGATTGGAGTGGTTACTGTTTTATTATTAAAATTACGGTTAAAGATAATACTTTTTAATATGTCAAGATTTTAGAGCCCACAGAAGCTATTTTTGAGAATGTAAATTAAAAGTAAAATAATGCAGCAATGCAACTCTTCACCTGAATTGTGAAGTATCGTGTTACACAAATGGTGAAGCCATGGAATATGAAAAAAGTAACTTCCACTTTCATTCTACTGAATTATGTGAGTGATATGCCACTGCTATATAAAGATACAAATGAGAACGCTATATGAGTGAGGAACATGCACTATGAAGAATTAACATAGAATAGCTTTAGCTTTGGTATCAGCAAGCGTTTGGGCCTATGTAATGTGCAGGGATGAAAAATAAGCCATGTGTTAAATGGATTAATGCAGTGTTGATCCTTTCCTGTCAGGACAATTAACATGAGTAAAATATTTGCCCTACTTTAAACAGATAAGGAGGTACTGTATTGTGTTCTTCTTAAGATTAATGTTCCTATATGGGCAGCAGAGAGCACAAGACTTATTTCCTGAACCTTAGGTAGATTTATAGCTGTGCCAGTTACTGCTTGAAAGCTCTTTGTGAGCCATGTTCACAGTGAATCTTTTTTTGTCTGTGTTAGTGAACGTGGTCATAAGAAGGATGCAGACATTTTTAAGTGTTAAATGGGATGTGTGACACGTACAGTGCCTTTAAATTATAAATTTTGTCTTGTCATGACCCCTGATTTTCTTTTATATATGTGCATATGTAGGCATGCATTTGTACGATATAAACATAAAAAATGTATTTTATTGAAAGCTTTAGAAGTAACTTCCTGTGCCGTCCTGACTTCCTTAGAGAATTAGTGATGTTTTTTTGTGTTACTATTTGATGATTTAAAGCAAAGAAAATTACACTCAGGGAGAGAATGACAATCTCATGGGATGTGCACTTTCCATGGAACCGTGCTCTGGACTCATAAATATCTATGCGACTCCTGTTTATTTAATAGGATTGCATGGGTGAAATACGGGGTCGAATTTGGCGTTCAGAGTCGAGGGAACCTGCCTTGGGTTTGGTAGAGACAGGCACGTAATGGCGGAAATACTAAGTAAATTAATCTCAAAATGTTAGAGCAATTGCTATTTTTAATTTTTGTTTGACTGAAGCTTTCACCTTTGCTAATTATAAGCATCTGTAATTTCATTAAGTGCAATTAAATTTTGAGTGTGTGTATAAACCAATGAAGATTAATTGTCCGGTAGACACCATAAAACACCTAAATCTTAACTTTTACTCTTTTTCAGAGAAATTGCAGGGAAAAGGTCATATAAAATGAGTAGTCTTAACCAAAATACATGGTAGGCTGATTGGGAAATGGCTTTTCCATTTGCAGGAATTTTTGACGTTTAAGAAAATTTTTATGCACTTTTTCCTGACGAACAAGGGATTTTTTTTTTTTACATCAGTTGAAAAAGAAAATAGAGGCATCCTCACTTGAAGAAGAAATAAAGCTCATCTGTCAAGTCCCTGCATCTGAACTTACGATACAAAAGAACAAAAATGAGCTCATTCTGGGAGGAGAGGTTATGAGAAACAGATTTAATCTTGTACTAGGATTTACCAGACACTTTTCCCATCCATAAGTTGTGCAGACAGAGTTGTGAACTTGGCTGAAATTCTAACCATTATATTTGTGAATGACAGTTTGATTAGCTTCAGGTTTGTGATTACTGGCTACTTGTACCTTTGAATTACTTTTGATGCTATCTTTACAAATTGCTATCACCAGGTGACTCAAATGTTCTAGTATGATTTTATCATACTACAGACACATGATTCTCTGCAAATTTTACAGCTGCTTGCTTTTATATTTGGAGAAGCCTGCTAAATAAATGGCTGAAAAAATGTGAAGCCACTTGAACAAAATGCTATGCCTGACACTGCAGACAAAGATACTGTGTTGGGCTATTAGTCCAGTGCACAACAAAAGAAAATCTTTCTCCTGAATGGAATAATATATCCAGGTGTTACTGAAATACTAAAAAACCTATCTACATAAATTCCTATTCAGTAAACAGACTGAAGTGTGCTAGCTGTGCAGACTTGTCTGTGCTGGTGCAATTGATAATAAACATTTATCAATGTTTATTTTGACCTTTTCAGTTGTTTGTGCACTGGAGGTTCCATTGCTTAAAATATAAGCCATATAGTGACTTGAAAAGAAAAATACATTCATGCAATTGAATTTCTTTCAAAAAGTGTGGTTCTCGAATGATATATCTCTCTGCTGTCTGCTTCCTTCGAAAGGTAGTTGACATCAGGAAGGAGTTTGAGGCATCATGCAGAAATCTTGCATAAAGTTTTCTGGTGGTTAGCACCCGATATGAACATGCAAATAACTGATGTCAGCTGGAGGACGACAAGGTGGTGGAGGGCATTTTCAGTTTCTCAGTCCTCTGACTCACTGCTTTGGTCTCACAGAAAAAAAACTAGCCCTTTTCACTAATGCAATTTTTTTTTTCATGTTTTTTCCAAAAAGAGGAAGAGGTTTTAAGTGGAATTCTTCACTAAGAGATTTATTTCAAATGAGTTATATCGTGGAGAGCAAGAACTTATTTGGATAGACCTATGGACTGTTTTTAGAAGGAAGGGAGTTTGTTAGGATAGAACGTAGAAATTATGCTTGAGATTTTTCTTTATTTAACATGCTTTCATCAAGAATTGAGGTTAGTTGTTTATCTAAATACAAAAACCAAATACTAGTTACTGATGTACTAAACCCCAGCTAAGCAGAAGCTCTTTTACCTTTTTCTGTTGCAAACAAACTCCTCTAACAGTGTTGTAGTAACTCTCTTTTTGAACCTTTTCTTTGTAACTTAACTCATTTTTAAAGCTGATTCATCACAGAGCCTTATCCGGGCTGTATTTTGCAACAGTGATTGTTCTCTATCCAATTTGTTGAAATTATAGTTTCAGTAGTAACATCCAGTGTAGTGGGAAAACGTAACAGGAAGTAATGCAAAGTCTCCCGCAGTTTGCCATCCATTTGCAAAGCTTTCACTAATATCAGTCAGCATTTCCCTGGTGTATTGACCAGGTAATAAGAAAGAGGAGGCAATGAAAGATGCAGGACTTGAGAAGTCTGGAAATGCCAAAATGCACTGGATATTGCTTGTGAGTGAAATACGCAAAGATAACTTTTACAAAGGTTTATGGCATGTAGCTAGAGGGAAATTGTGGAAGCTTCCTGCAGGAACTGAAGTTATAGTGGCATAGGTGATTTTCCTGCCTAGGGATTTGTATTAAGTTTGAAGAAGTTAGTTCCCCTTGGGGAAATTGTGCATGCAGTTTTGAACTGGTTGGCTGGTAGATTGCTAGGCAAAAGAACTGAGATCTGCTTAAAATGGAAAGTCTGACCTAGAGGACAGTCGCTTGTGCTAAGAATTGACCTGCAATAGTGAGCACTGACCTGGGAATGTAGCACGGACAGGTCTGAGATTTACAGTCAGGAGTGTAAAGGTGGGTGATACTTGGTAAACCGTATACAACTCGAGTGTTGTTTATAGCATGTCATCTTTCTAAAAACATTTTAAAAACCACTACTTTCTTGCAAGTCAGGAGGTCACTGGAGACCTCAACTCGTTCTCCATTTGTTCTCCACTCACTCTGGAGAACGTGTAACTGGTGGGTGCAATTACAGGTGCAGGGGGTTCTGGGGCAGCGGGCATCAGAAGCCCTATGAAGAGGGGATGGCTGGTGGCCTGAGGTTAAAGAAGCAGGGAGGGGAATATGAAGGTCTCAGAGATGCAGCTAACCTTGGAACGATGGAGTAATTAAGAACTGAACTGAATGTATTTTGTTAAGCAAGCACATGCTCATCCAGGGAATTTTGCTGCCATAACTGGGGGGTCTAAAGTTGTTTAGCTGCTTTTACAAATTGTTTTAGAGCTGTAGTTTTGGAAGCTACATAATGGACGTTCTAATAAAGCACTTTAGGGCATGAGCTCACTAAGAAAAGCTGGGAATATGTTTTCTTTCTATGAATTTCAAACAAAATTGGACAAGTACATTCTTGGGGGTTTAGCTGATGGGTTTGATGGGGGTTTCCCCACACCCCCTTGCTGAAGCATCAGATTTTGGCTTATGACAGAAACAGAGTGCTGGATATAGTGGATCACTGATTTGGTCTGGCCATACAAATTTTGTTTCTCTAACTTTATGGTGACAGCAGATCATGTGGGTCATGCTGGAGACAAAGATCCTTCTATCACTGTAAGTACAGCTTTGTTGCTAGTCCACAGTCTTATCTTCGGAAATCAGAAATAATTTTCTGGTCAAGGAGTTTTGAAAAGAACACAAGAACCATGTGATGCTTTTTAAAATTATTAAATCAGCATAATAAGCAGTATCTAATTTTTGAGCTCTTGAGTGGTGATCTCTGTTTTGAAAGATCTGGAATGTTCTTAGTCAGAAGAGACTGAAGTTGAAGGAGCAAGTTAAGGTGATACAAAAAATGGTGGGGCTGTTGGAAAACAAGTCGATGTGGATGAGCTTACACCCTGTCTGTGACGTCGTTGTATCCAGCACTAGAATGTGTGTCACCTTAATGCTAAATGCAGAGGATTGAGGGAGGTTCATTTTGGGATTAGTTTTCCACTCCTTGTTTTTCCTGAGGGGAGAATGGTATGTCCGTCACCTCAGCGGTGGTCCTTGCAAACTGGAAAGAAACAGAGAAAAGGATTTTGGCATCCTGAGATTTAGGGATAAGGACCTGCACTGAACCTCACTCCCTTCTCAGTTCATTTTCTCCAGTTGCGTTGGGCAGAAAGGGAGATAGGAAAAAATAGGTCTGTTTCCTCTTTCCATCAATTCAGTGATAAAAACAAAGAGATAATTTGCCTTACAATTATATTGTAAGGAGGGTTGTAATGCTAAATAAGTTCACTGAAGTGGGATCAAATCCTGCTTAGTATGGACTTATCAAGCTCTCCCTAGGTCATAATGGTGTATTAATATCAATTTTTTATTTTACTTAATGAAAGGCAGAGGTTGCAGACAATGTGTTGAGACTGAGTTGAAATGAAGACAGTATTTTGTCCTAAGCATGGTCTCCCCACCACCCCATTTCCATCCCCTGCGTTACTGTTACTTTGCTCCCTCACTGGGAGTGGAAGTGGCAACAGGTTCCTCCTTTGGAGGGCAGAAGCAAGGCTGAGCCTTCATACGTGGTGCAGAAGCCAGGTGAGAGGCTATCGGTGTGGACAAGTGGGCTGCCTTGCAATGGGATAGTTAAGGTTCTTAAGAATCCCAAAACAGTAAACTTTGCCAAGTGTAGTTGTTTTGTGCAATCTCCAGATTCAGATGTTTTTCTCTTTTGGTTACTTTTAGGTCTCGTTTTTAGGCTTTTCTTCTCATGCCACCTAAAATTTTCTTTTCCATGAAGGTGTAAGCATCTGTTGTAATAGAAGTAGAGCCATTAGTTTAGCCCTCAGGCACACTCAGAATTACAAATTAGCACCGTGCTCCATTTGTCAAGTGTGAATTGTTAGATTAATTTTTCAAAGGAAGATCTTTTCCATGATTACATACTTCTTTTTTTTTTTTTTTTTTTTGATATGTTCTAAAACTTATCCTACTCACTGGAATAGCATTAGATTACCTGTTCCGTGACATTTTTTGAACAATCTTGTAGTGTATTTTCTTTATCAAACACTTCTTACTGTGATTAAGGTGGGAGATTTTTGTTTGTTTGTTTTAATGGTTTGAAGTAGTCACAAGTGCCTGCAAATATTAATTTCCAATTAAAAAAAAAATCTCAGTTGAAATCGTTAGTAAATAATACAAACAGATTGAACACATCTTCTGCAGATTTTTCAAATTAAAACAAAGTATGTCTTACTTGGTCTTTGTTTTTCTAGAATTTGGATGGCTCCATCCTGGCTTGTGTTGGCACATTATTTGTTTAGTATTGCACAAGCGCATGAAGTAACTGTCTAATATGACAACAATTGCTTCAGCAGCATAGTCACAAAATCTCCATTTTGTATGTCACTCTAAAAATTTGTAGGCTTTTTATTAGCACATAACAGTTGTTTCAAACATATAGTTTCAGGGCATGTTTGTAGGCACATCCAACAATTCAGTGGTACTGCTTTTTTAGTCATTTTGACTTTGTCTTAGATAATTACTTAAAGCGCTGTTGACTGTGGTATTTCAGGGCTATGCTCTAGAGATCATACAATTGAAATTGTCTAGGGAATATCAAGCTGTCCTGTCACTGCTTCTGGGAGATGGTTGTTCTTTTAAGTTTTTCAACTCCATCTTGTCAGTACATTCACAGAAAGGGACTTTGATTACATTTATTTCATCACTTGGACCGTGAAAATGCATGGAGCATGGCCAAGAAAAGGTGGCATGAAAATTGTGTAGGACTGAGAAGAAAAATCGTTGAGAGTAGCTACACATTAATATAATGAGTACTTTAAGTAAGTGTGTTGTTTGCAAGTAGTGCTGATCTGTGCTCCTGATAAAATGTAACCTTGACAACAGCTTCAAGTTTTTATGTACAGCAAATTTCTGTAACACAAGTTTCATATCTTTAACTTTTCTTTTAGAAAATTTTTTAAGCTTTGCCTAGATTTTCCTTTGTTTTCAACATTTTTCTAAGATGTTTGCTGGTTGTGTGAAACTGTTGTGTAATTTTTTTCATATTTTTGGTTTTCTGTAAGTTTTTCCTCTTGTACCTTTATTACACGTCTTAAGTATATCTGCCATGTGTTAGCATGACAGGTTCTCATTCACCTCAGCAGATGAGTGCCAGCTTTGTCTAAGCTTTTCCTGGCTAACCCCGATACCATTCTCTACTGCCATTAATGAAAGTTAGCAATGCACAGCACAGTCACAGCCTAAGATTCCTGAAGTCAAAATCTAGGCACAGTTTTATTGTTCTGTGTCTTAAAATGTGTTTTTCATTATGAACTTACATTACCAGCTTCTTTATTTCCTTGACAGCAATTGTAGGTTTTAGTCATGTTTCCCTCT
>NW_009197057.1:21565-23520 GCF_000690835.1 Fulmarus glacialis
TACAATGTATAGGCATTTGTTGTAATTTTGCCCTTTCTGCAGTTTTAGCTGGGATTCTGACTGTGTTTTCCATACTATCCTCTACACCTCCCATCTCTCATCTTACAAAGCAGCTTGTGTTTTCAAATCCAGTGTAGCGTCCAGTGTCATTTGATAACAAAAAAACTGGGGAGGTTTTCAGAGATGAGGTAGCATTCTGAATATTTGATCAGGTGTTCTTGTGTATACTGGTTGTCCTTAAAATAAGTAGAAGCACTAGACAGAAAACATCCGTGGTTTTGGCTATTTGCACTAAACCATGTGAAATGCAAATGGGAAACAGAGGAGAGGATGTCGGAGGCCAATACTCTCTGACCAGGTTCTTTTAGATGTTCCCTGCATGGAGGGTGTCACGTTTAACATCAGATTTACGTATCGAAGATAGTTGATGTTACACGGGATTTCTGATTTAGCAGAGTGATACAAAACATACTGAAAACACAATACAAATGTAAGTTACGTGTAGCAGAATATAGCAATTGCAATACACGGTTCAATCATGCTACCAATGTGATTCCCATTACTGGTCTCTATAATATGCTCGCTATCACAGTGCTGGGTGTCCCCAGTCTCACTAGGAAGCCAGACATCGATTGAAGCCAGCTCATTGCTCTCTTTGAAATTCTTTTGCTAGTTTTCTGGTTTCTACACGCTGTGTTATGCTAGGCCACATATACACCTCCCCCTTGTTGGCCTGGCTAACTCAGGGAGCCATTCACACTCTTTTAATGAGCATAGGGAGAAACCTTTCCACCACCAGCTGATTACCACTCAGCTGCTGATAGCTGTTTATCTAAAACAAAGACCACCCTTGGGTGTCCCATTGGTGTTGAGATCAAGTCAGCTTCTTTGCAACGCCTGTGGTCAGTCCCAGCCTGCATTCTTCCCTGAGCTTCACGGGCGCATCTCCCTGGCTCATCTCCTCTGAGCCTTCTTCCATGGTAGGGGTTTAACTGGTTAGTCATAGAGGACACACATAGAACAAATAAATAGGTCTTTTGGTATTTGGCGGCTTTGTATTGGTGGATGGGTTGATATCTCCTTACCATGATCTTGATGCTTTTATGGCTCCCTTGTTATGTCAGAGGTCACATTTCTAAACATCTGTTCCCAAGCTGATGTGCATCAGTACTGTAGCCAAGGAGGGCAGGAAACGAGGAAAAAGATAAGATTAGTTCTTCAATTTCACAGAGAAGGATGTGCTTAGGTCCTTTTTGTGATTTCTCTGCTGAAAATAACAAACATATGCAGTGAGTACAACTAGTTTTAGCAGTATGGTTTAATTAGTCTGGTTCCAGGCTAAGGGAAAGAAAAAAGTGGATCAAACTTGGTGATGAGAATCACCGTTCACAATGGCAGGGAAAAATGCTGAGTATAAGAGTAATTGTACTGCTTTGCAGTGCTTTAACCTTAACCTATCATTTTTTCAGCACCCTTCTTCATTGCCCTTTGCATCTTTCTCTTGTTTTGTTCATGGCCTCAGAACGCTTCCAGCAATATGTACTACGGACATGTCAGTAGTCCCCTGCTTCTTTGGCATTCAGTTCATATTACTATCCCATCCGCTTTTGTATTCTTTTCCCCACAAAATTCTTGAGAAACCTGCCCGCCAGTAAATACTGTTTTTAATTGTACCCACATAGAATATTTCACAAAGCCCAGCACCAAAAGCAGTGTTTAAAGCACTGTGCAAAATACACATCATTAAATCATGTCTACAGTATTGTATGAGATGTTTGTAGAAGCAAGTATAATGGGGAAGAGACTGCGGTCATAAAGGAGGCTGGAAGAGAGGTCAGGAGGTTGCTTTTCCTAAGTTTGTGCTTATTTTTTTATAATTATTGTATCTTTCAAAACTTAGCTGTACAGTAGTTTGCATTTTAAAGATAGCATGCTATGCACAGTTTGTTATTTTA